>NW_003803673.1:61486-162728 GCF_000255335.2 Galendromus occidentalis
GTTTTCCGGTGCACCCGAATGCGAGAGGAGAAAATTACGTGAAACTTTTATCGGGAACAACCGCGCTGCGACACATCACCGCGCCCATGATTCGAGGTTTGGAACCTGTGTCTATTTTTCGCTTCGGGGCGTTCGGCTGCCCGGGGTTTCACGGGGGAAGGGGGGAAGGGGGGGATTCTTCTCTTATTCCGCGAATCCTCCTGTACCTCCGTGCCTCGTGATTCCGGCATCTGCGTAAGACTCGACTGCACCAGGAAAAAAAAACTGCTATCAGGAAGAAATAAGGAGAATACCCCGCCTTGAGATCATGTGCCGGAGTTCCGATCCCTTGTGACCTTGGATAAATTGCTCCGATGTAAATTGCCAACGATGACGGCGGAAGTCCCTGGCGTTAGGCTCGGGTCGCGAGGTCAGGGAGCAAGCAACTTGAGACGTGATGAGCTTGTGAGAGTGGAAAAAGAGCTCACCGACGCTCGAGAACGAAGAGCGTGCACTAAGACAAGAAACATGTCAAGGACGACAACAGATCGCTCGTTGACGACAAGGACAGACGTCTTTTGTCTTCTTGCGCAACCAATCGGGCCTAATGTGATCGGCTTCGTTCCAGCTATCTGTTTCGGGCTGCCATTCATCGATTTCGAATCCATTGGGCGGCTTCGTTGACCAAATAGAATATATGTTGACTTCGTTATACCTCGCTGGGGTAGGAGAGGGTGAACCATCCTTCCACGGTTGGACAAGGGGGCGGCACAGGGGAGAGAGGAAAGACAAGAAGGAGTAGAGAGACTAGGGAGAAGGATAGAAGCTTCTAGACGGACAAGATCGAGCAAGACGGACGATTTGCTTGGCCGCAACTTATTGGGCTAGCTCTCAGCGATGTTGTTTTTATCCGTTGATAGAGCGGACGGCGCGAGCCGGCGTCATTTCGGCGGCGCGGCGGTGCCGAGCGAGGGAGAGCAGCAGTGGACCGGCGTCCAACTCTCAGCCAGAGACTCACGGTGTTCCTCATGTTTTCTCACAATCGAGTAAGGAATGCTCTCCCTATCCGAATCTCTGCTTTTCAGATAAGCTGGAGAACGACCCCCCCCCCGTATCAGGATACGCCGAACATGCCATGCATAATGTATGTACGTCTTAGGCATCGCTTGCAGTCAAATATCATTGGGGGAATCAAAAGATCATCATTGGATTTCGCGGTGTTCGATTTCTTGTAGGCAATGTCCCGGATACGAGTGAATACGCAGACAAACATACATGCGATCTCCATTTGTCTTCAGATTCCCAACTGCTGTAGGTTGTCGAGGCCATTCACGTCAAGCAGTCTCAATTAGGCTCTTCCGAGCCTCGAAGCGACCCGAATTCGGAATGACGACCTCGTGATGATGTCGATTCCAGCTATCATCGGACCGAGGCCCATTGATTTTCCGGAAGAGCACAGACGAGGTTTCGGCGGAGCAACGAGTATTCGGCTTGGAACTGGAAGCTCCCGACTCTCGACAATACTCGAAGTCTCACTGTGTCGCGTTGGGAGAGCGGAGTCAGGCGCGGAAACCCTCGCAGAGCCTCATCGTCCCCGCAAGGACGCTGAGCCGAGAATAAATCGGAACGTTCCCAGATTCAATTGCGTCGCGAAGAAATATGGAGTCAGATTGAGTACCCAAATCCCACCGAGGAAGAATCCAAATATCATGCGTCGACCATTGAGAGATCCGGAAAGTGAGATCACGTACCGAGTGATCGATCGTTACTTTATCAACGGAGGCTCCGAGGACACTGAGTGAGCTCGACTTGATAGATGAATGTGTTAAGCCACCCGAATGGAGACTCTGATAAAAGATTGAGAGATGGCTTGATAGATGAGAGTAGATGCTCCGACGGATAAGTCCCCCGACTGAATGTTCAACCTGCCCGTGGCTCGAGACCCAATCGTGTCGCGAGATCAGTGGGTGGACGGGGGTGCAGAGATATGGTATCTCTATGGAGTTCGATTCATGGGGACGATGATGAGCAAGCGATGTCCGCTGTTCGCAAGATGAATTAAGAGCGATAAACTCCCGTTAATGAAGTCCTCAGGCGAGCACCTCCGGCGACGAAAGGGTTTATCTGAATAATCTCCGTCCTTGACGCGCTGCGGTCAGCGTCGTCGTCCTCGCTGTCGTCCCGTACGTTGCGGTCGTCGTGGTCGTTCTCTCTTCGATCCGGGATCTTGATCGTGAAGCTCGGCTCATTGAGAGTTCCGAACGCCGGACCGAGAGAGAGTCGACCCAGGAGAGCGGCTCTGATGCGTTTGCGTTGGATTGATGATGTGGCTTATTGAATTCGACTCGGCGACTGACTTCCATCAGATCCTATTGGTTTCGATGCGAGCCAAAGCGAAGCAATTCGAAACGAACGAATGTCATTCCGTCGTCGCGAGTCGCAACAACCTCCGTCAGGAGCGCCTACGATGTTGCTTTCCTTCGCGAGGAAGGGTACGGTCGGAGAGATTGAAGCTGCTCGCTGCGACTCTTGTGGACTCGGGACAAAAACATTTCGTTTTATTTCGTTCGTCTCGAGCCACGAAAGACGGAGTCGCTAGCCGCCCGAGTGAAAAATCGCTCGATGCGAGAGCAGTTTCCCAATTCTTATCATCGGATATTCTCCATGGGTCATCGTAGTTTATCGTACGGAACTCGGATCAAGATTCCCGCGAGGACGCAGAGCCATGAGTCCGAGGTCACACCCGATGACTCGGCCGTCAAATCTCGGCTGTGATGCACTAATAAGCGCCAACGCGGCGTGACATGGTCGAATTAAAAGTTTCCGATAGATACACAGACCAAGCGACGGACATCCTTGCTAGTGGAGTCTGCCCTCGCAGCTTTGGCAGCCGACCAGGCGAAAAGCCAGTACCCCGGATCGACTCGGATTGCTCCGGTCTACGACAAAATCGAAACTTACGGAAGCGTTCACCCTGTCCTAACTCATTCGGCGGCGAACGGGTCACGCTAGAAGCGGTCGCGATGGGGATCGAGGCGTGCACCCGTGTTGCCTAATCCAGCAGGAAAGTTGGAAAAGTAAAGTGGGAACTTCGGTTACTCGGTCGACCGTCCACCCACAGGACTGGACGAGCGACCTGGCGACCCACCGGCCGGCTTACTACATGTGGGACCGTCGACTTTCCGTCAGTATGCGAATCACGTCTCCTTCTTGGACGAAATCGTGTCGTACAGATAAATAGGTTGCAGTATTAGTTGTAGTGACTATAAATTAGATTCTGCCTATTTGGAACGTGACCGCCTCCTGTGTTTATTGAAGCTCCGGTTGAACCTTCTTTTTCCCCGGAATGGGGATCCGGAATGAAATCGGGGGGCTTCGGGAAGTGGAGCCGAAAAAACGGGCGGCACAATAATTTTGAAGTTGACTGCCTTTGGCTTCCCTGGCGCGATCCGAATGCTTCTCTCAGATTTCAACAGACACTCTGAAATGGGGTCGGGGAGACGCACTCTCACGTCGATGGAACGAAAAGACCTCGAACGATACTGAAAGGTGCCGGATCCTCCCGCGTGGCCCGGGGCTCGGCAAGCGTCTTCCTCCACCAGGTCGCTCCTCGCAGCTTGCAGGTCCTGTCGGTAGCGACTAAACCTGATGTCATGACCGAACTTTAGCAATTGAAGAAGCTCTTTCCGGGCGTTTGCTTCAGATGCAAAGTGGCGTCCCAGTGAGGTCAGCGTCAAACTTTAGAGCGGATCTCTTCAGAAAGAAAATACATCCCGGTTATTCGGACGACACGGCTGAGGAATCTGCGAAGAGATTTCAGAAGCGAGTTGGGGCGGTACAGAAATCGCTGTCTTTTGCCCCGACGGATATCGAAGTGCCCGAGGCATCGAGCGGTTGTTCACAATTCACAATGAATTTCTACCTAATTCAGTCTCCTTCATCGGAGCAAGGCTCTCCAGAGAAGAATCATTGAAGCCGCATATCCGAAGCTCTCACACAGTTTCGATTGTTCGCTCACCCTGTTGTCATAGGTCTTGCTCTACGTCAATTTCAGAGTGATCGTCGTCGATGACGGTGGCGGTGAAACCTAGAGCGACTGCCGGTGGATCGTCCGCAGAGATAAGCAATTAAAACAATTACAGAAGCCTTCGGTCTTCGATGTTTCTTCTGGTCGGCAGGCGCAGTCGGTCGCCGCTCGCTCGATCGCCACTCCACTCATTCGGCTCGGACTTCATCCGTGGCTGAAGTCGGTTGGTGAAAAGAGTTTTCAACGGACGGCAATCTAGTGATTCATAAATCTTCCGAGATGATTCCTTGTTTTTTCCTCCACACTTCTGCCAGACTTGTTCTGCTCATACGCCGTCGTACTGAGGCACTGAGGCAGAAGTCGATTCGACTTCCTGCCACGCGACTGCTCTACATTCATCCGGATCATGTCAGAAAACGATACTCGAAAATCAGGGGTAATTAGGGCACCGGCAGTACGGCTTTGGGAGGGAGCCGTCTCGAAGTCGGGAAATCACGCTCTACCGAACGTAATTCCTCGCTCCGTATAGCCGCCGTATTATAAAGTCTCAGATTGAGGTATTCGGTAGACCGTCTCTATCCCCGAAGCATGGCTCGACCTCCCTTCGAGCATGAGAAGGGGAAAGAGGAACGATGAGCTTCATTCATATCCATAGTTTCTGAATCTGAGACCTCTTCCGGTCGGTTCTCACGGTCTCTTCGGCAGCTAGGCGCAAGTCCGACTATCCGTACGCCGGCGCTGACGATGAGACTGAATGGCTATCTCTCGACCGGCTCAGACAACGACCATTATTCATCGACGTTGATTAAATTTTTCTCTCCTTCCGCGGTGGTCTGCAGGAACACCGTAGGACGCGCAAGCTCGTTTACATTTCATCTTGATTCGACGCCGTTACGACGATCGAGGAAGGTGACATCAAAGAGGTAGCCGGAAAATGATTCGAAGCGTCGTCGAAATCGATGAAGCGTCGAAAGAATTCGATTGAATAATCATGACGGCCGGGGAATTTTCCTTTTCATCTTCCCGCTTTGCATGAATCCACTCCAATTTATCCGCAGCGCCCAGAGACTTTCGCAAAAATCCAAAGATTTTCTGACATCTTGGTTTGCGAATGAAAGCTTCATCTGACTCGACACAGCGAAACAGACGTCTCAGCTTGATGAGTCCAAAGTCGAGTTTCAGTGGGATCGCCAGGGATTCGATTGGATGCAACCTCCATACGTAGAGCTCTGCGAACGTCCCACGGAGTCGCATGATGGACTCTGTGTCATCGTCTCCCCCCTTCCCTCTCAGAGCTGACACAGGGTCTTCCGGGCCTCATCGTTTGTTATCTGAGCCATCCATTGATACGCGCCGTCGGTCCTCCTATGACTGAATACCGTCAATGCGCCCAGGCCGCTGGCGAGCGGATCCGCCGGTCGTCAGGTGCCCTGGGAACGTCCGGACGAGTCGCCTGATTGGACTGACTGAAACGACGGACGTGGTGTCGCTCGATGCGGCAAATACCGGCTCGGTCCGATCAGTTTCCGAGGGAATTGAAGCTTCGAGGAGCTTGGACTGAGGCCTATTGTAAATTTATAATTGGGTGATTGCGCGATGAAAGCTTAAACGGGGGTTCCTGTGGTCTTTCTGGGCGCTTCGCGGAATACGGGCCGTTGCCGTCGACGCCGTCGAACAAAGGTCGTGATCGAGACGAGATAGAATGATCATATTTTTATTCATAATCCGTCTGTTCTTCCCTTAAGTGGCAACAGCAGAAGCAACAGCGACGACGGCGGCACCAGATCGAGATAATAGGCTACCGATTAGGCCGATTATGATTCTGCTACCGAACACTTCCGAGGCCTCTTGAAACATCCGACGACAAAACGGACCGAGAATCCCATGTGCGTATGGTAGATGCATATCACTCGGAGCGGGGAGGAGGCTCGCGGATCATCGGATCAATCGATTCAGGATTAGTGTCGGGATCGTAATCGAGGAATTTCTCCCCGATTTGTTCCAACAGATACCCACTTACAACAGATACTCGGCATCCGAGACACTTCATCTCAACATCCGAAGGGAACACAGCTCTGCAAGACCGACGCTTGTGTCCCAAAGACGTGATGTGATATCAACAGAGCGACTGGTGATATTTTCCCAAGACCTTCGATACCCTGAAGGCCCTTCTCTGACAAGCTCAAATCTTACGAATGGGTCTTCGATGAGCGCAAAAATCTCACTCATAATTTCAGGGGTCTACCCTGAGATCGGCGAGAAGGAAAGTGTATGAGCGATCAGCTATGCTCCTGGAAGAGAAATTCTGCACTCCTCGGTGAGGTGTCCGGAGGCATAGACTCCGGACCGAGTGGGCTCGAATTGTTGCGAAAGACCTCTTTAGCAGACACATCTGCAGTGATTCCGAGTCCCAGCTACCTAGGTAACGGATCGCATTCGCTCAGGGCCTACCTCAAGACAACTCTAAGGGAAGCTTTTTTTGTACTGGAATGTAATTACCGGAGCACGCTTCGCAGAGTGAGAGGCACGCTCCCACGAAAAAATAAACGCGCATAGCCCAGCGACTCGAGGTCGGCCGCAACGACCCCAGTAAGCAAGTCTCCAGGAGCTCGCTCGGAATTTCCGGAGCCGCGTTCGATTTGTCGTGGACGACCTCCTCCCCGCCCCCTCCACTCCGCTTATCTGCGACTTGCTGCTGAAGAGTTCCATATTCGTGTCACGTGAATCGAGAATACATAGTTCCTCCTTATTGTCATCATTTTCTCTGACGAGCCAATTCTGCTGCATTCGCACGCTTTCTGACTCGAGAAGCTACGCCGAGCCCCACAGAATAACTGTTGAAGACTGCCAGACTCTGCCTGGCAAAGCGCACACCTCAGATCATTTCCAGGTCGAGATCTGCGGCAACTTCGGGGATATGCCAGGTTTCGCAAACGAAGCATATCGGTTACTTGAGCTCCAATTGGAGCACCCAAGTACTCACAAATACCGAGCCAGGTCGAATCATCCTCATAGCTCAAGCGAGTAGAGGATCATATGCGTCCGATGAACTCAGCGGAAGAAGTTCAGAGGAACGCTTGGAGAGCTCATAGAAGAATATTTCTTCCCAATCTATCAGAGATGATCGACGTCACACGGACGAGATCATTATTTTTGTAGCATCGGCTCTGACCCAGATGAGCACAACTTGGGAAAATTCTTCCATACCTCTCCACGGCGTCGTGTCCGATGTCGGTGTTCTCCTATCACCGACGCACTTCCGGGGGCCATGGACAGGGGATGTGAGCGATATTTTAAAACATCCTCTCGATCATTAATAACACTTCATGATGTCGATCAACATCAACAAGAAGAGCAGAAATAGGGAGTCGTTCGCTCATTCTTACATAGCCGAAAAGAGCAGGGAAGTGAATAACGGAAATTGATTAACACGAGAAGCATCCTTTCTCACGAGCGAATTCGTGATCCACGATGGTTCCTCAGCGGGCCCGTTCGAGTTTCGCTTTCATTCGAAAACCATCGAAAGAAGTTCTCTCATCACCGCTACGATCATGATCACCACGACCATCAACTGAAGCTAATCTACACCATCAACACCATCGCAGCAGTCACTCGGATGAGGTGTTGATGTATTCACGATTTCGCTGTGATAACGACGGAAGGTACGAAAGCCCGTTCGCACTCTAACCTCATGCGTGAGGTGTGAATTCTATCGGAGAGATCCCACCCTTGATTCACGGAACATCAGGTAGCCAACCAGTAACTGTATAATCGGACGTTCAGCTCGCTGAGCTACCTGTACGGTCGTCTGATCAAAGAACTGATCGAATCAGCCGACCATGACGAGAGAAGGGTGAACTTTTTGCGGCTCGTGAGGAGTTCAGATTCCCTGATCGATCCGGCGGAGAGAAGATCGAGGACAGAGATGGGACCGTGAATTGACCGAATGCGCTCATTTCGCAGTTTTCGAATGCCTCGATCAGGTAAGAAGCTGCGGACTCGGTCGACATGTGCCTGCGAATGATATCGGTGGTGTTGTAAGCTCGAGCTGAGACGATCCGCGAAATTCTCCCCGAAGTTCCTCTCACTCGCGATCTCTCTTTTCCCCCATGCGAAACAGCAGACTGTTCAGGTTCGAGCAATTCGGGTGATCTCCCTAGCGCTGGGAGCACGGGATATGGAAGGAAAATTCGAAAGAAATCACCGCACAGAGCTCGAAGGAGGAAATCAAGTTCGCGAGCCAGCGAGAGCGGCAGGGGATACGGAAGAGAGAAGAGGGATAAATGGAGGCAGAGAGGAGGATCGATGGCAGAAAGAAGAAAGCGACCGCTATCGGCCGAGTAATCGCTGACTAAATCAGACGAAACCGAGAAAACCACAGTAGCCACCTAGAGAATCATTTTAAATTCTAACTCAAAATCACAGCTATTAGGCGACACAACGCTTAAGCGACCCGGCGGCGACGGAAGGCAGAAGCGTGAACGAATCGAACCGAGCACGGAGAGAATTAGCCGCAGGTTTGACTGAGCCCATTTGAAATTACACACCGAGCGCGAAAATAAGAGAAAGAAAATACGTCGTCTGATTGCCTTCTGGTGTTCAATTGCTACTGTTGTTGGCCCACTGCGCTTCGCCGTCTTTCCGATCGACACATAAGAAACAACATTCTCTTGAACTATTAAGCCATGAGCGAGTCGGAAATGCACCCAGCCGGGCTCCCATTGCTTTAGTTTCACTGAACGAAGCCATCGTCGACGTCTCCACGAGCAGACTCAACTTCGACTTGTCTCGGTGATACGTCGCTCGACTAGTCATTTAGTCGGTGACGCGTAGAAGAGACTCGTCTGAATCCTTCACGTAATTTCGTAAGTTCAGGGCTCTGCTTCGCCGAGGGAGTTGATCTTTCTCGAGGAGACTTCTCCGAGACTTACAATCGAACTTTACGGAGCGATCGCCGGACGGGTTCTCTCTCCTCGATTGAGTATCCTTTAGAAATCGTGCTGAGTCAGCCATTCGCGATTCCGTCTATCACCGAATGAGTTGAGGACGACGAGACGGGCAAAAATGAACAAAGGGACTTCTTATCGCTGACTATTTCAAGAAAAAAAAAGGTTACGCCAATGAGGCTGAGTGAGCCTCAGCACTCAGCACGATACGCGCGTTGGCGGCTCCGCACACTGCCGAGCGACCAGCCTATAAATTAGATTCAGAATGGGGGCTTTTCGTGTACGAATGGACCTGACGAAATGTTTCTCAAGAGGAATTACGTGTGGATCCAGAGCCGACCGGCGCTTAACCGGTAAACCCGACTGACCATTTGTCGGTACACGCTACCGCTGGACGCTGGTTTCGGATGAATTGACGCAGCAGTAGATGGATAAATAAATGCAGCCGACCCACATTGGGAAATCTCGAAGGACCCACATTTAGGCTACCGTGCGTCGATCGCCGCTGACGCTGGGCTCCGACTGAGTGGGAGATCAGTTCGCAGTTAATGTAATTACCATATCCTGTAGGTCGAGCGCCTACAGCTCCTTCATTCTACGAAGCGCTCGGCGGCGTCGCGACGTTGAGAACGACGACCCCTCATACAGGAAGACGAAGTCTATGCGAACTCGTACATGCATGTGAACTGACCGACTCGACAGCAGAACATACAAGAGCTGAGATACACAGAATAGAATGCACCTCGTCGTCGGCACAAACATCCACCCATATGATGTCTAGCGCTAGCAACCCTCAGCATTTCCGATGTTTCGGGGTCGGTGGGTATTACTTCTAATGATCGAGACTTCAGACGGAAGGATGGCTTGGCGGTTGGACTGAAGGATTGACTGATTGATTGATCGATCGGAAGATGGATTGACTCACTTATTCATACGACCTGTGATCGCTTGGGAGTCCTGGCGGGTCGTTTTGGATCGCTCAACTTTCTGCAGGTACCTGCCGGAGGAGTCCCAAGAGAGCCCTTCTTGTTCAGTTCCACAAATGAAGTGGCGCGGGATCCCGAGTGTCGGAGCTCGGACTCGAAGCTGCAAGTGCTCGGTGGCTCTCTCAAACAAAGTATTCGAATCGAGCCACCCTAATCATCGACTGTACAAAGGATATATCATACAAGTCGTTTCACTGAAAGCGCTGGCCATGAGAACAGGTCTGAATTAGTCATCGGATCATCCTTCATCGGTGCCTGAGTGTCTGTTCTAGATATGAAATTCCGGATGAGACCCGTTTTTACCTTTAGGACTCGACGCTGCTCGGAAACAGCAGAAATCCATCCTGGAGCAAGCGCGCGAAAAATAATTTGCCTCCAAGAAGCTTCGAGACTGAACGATCGGGACGGTGTTCGGAGGAGCGACAAATGATCAAGCATTGCGTGTGCATTCCCGTTCATATTTTCTCGACTACATAGATCATCGATTAATGAGACGACTTCTGTTCGCTCGCCTGTCAGCGTTCATCTTCATGAAGGCTTCCCTTGCCTGAGTGTCCATCATGATCTTCTACCGTATCGTCCTCTACTGCTTCGACTCGTTGATATATGCCTGGCCTTCGGTTGGCAGGAATCGATGACAGTACAGATTCACTAGCTGACGGACGGGCGCATGGGGCTGCTTACTGGCTGACTGATTGATTGACTGACCGACCGACCGACCAACCAGCCACTCGATCGGATACACAAGGTGCGGCTCTGCACACATCCCCGATGACTCTATCGAGCGTTTTCGAGAATAGACCTGGTAACACGAGAAAATTCACTCGTGATATATGACCACAATCCACTTCCATCGTCTCAAGAGGCGCACACGCCAACATTTCAAAATTACCCTGCGGAATTGAACAATATATTTTCCTAACACTTCCAAGGTGCTTCGGAAATCGCCCGAAGAGCCCTGCAAGAGTAACGTGGAGAATGTCGGAGAAGGGTAGAGATTGCCCGAGTCACCCCGGCTTGGAAAGGGAGATTATCAGCATCGGAGCATTCAGAGACGGGAATCTAACCGAGCATTGAATCACCTGGGAGACGGGAAAAATGCAGAATGGAAATGTTGAGAGATAGAGGCTGCAGAATTTTCGAGGCACGTGAGATTTATGGTCGCGACGAAAATGCCTTCGTCCGCAAGGGCAAACTTTGACAATGATGGGAAGACCCATGCTTATGAAGGTAGAAATGACGTGCACTGGCGTATCAGTCTTCTGGGGGAAACAAAAATTGGTCGGAATAGCGGACGTCCCCCTTCCGTCGAGAGTGACCACTCCTGCAAAGCACCACCGAATCGCGTAGTGAAGGAAGCGTCATCGTGTGAACACGCGAAGAATTCCCCCGACGTTGCTGAGCGTCACCTCGAGCGCTCCCTCGGAATCTCTGCGCCAACATCTTCGTCGCCTGATACTCTCTCGTCCATTCCCGTATCATTCCGGGGAGCCTCGCCGCGTCGCTTATCCCGCGCCGTGCTCTGGACCCGGCCCACTTCGTCTTCCGCTTCAATGCCTTTGCCTCGTCAATACCGGTGTGTTTTATTCTGCGCTCTGACAGCTGTCAGAGGGAATCGACGGTTTCCTCGTTTCTTCGTTGGAAAATTCTCGAATGGCGAGTTTTCCTCCCGATTCGCCGGAAATCTCGACCGCACGGGGACGAATCTCTCAACAGGCAGATTTCCGCTGCGGACACCGATGCACCTGTGCTATATTTTCTACTTCGTTCGAGCGACCCAGTCGGCCATCCCCTTCCGTGTCACCGAGTCGAAATGGGATTGAACGAGACGATGAGTGAGATGTTATCTCTCGCTTCCTGGAAGCTTCATTGTCGCACACAGGCACAAACACACAGTTACGTAAGATAGTATCTGCGAATGTCACCCATTCTCTTCGTTCAGATGCCGTGAGATCTCGACGCGATGCTGCGACGGATGACATGCAGATGAGAAGAGAACGAAACCCGCTAATTTCAGCAGGGACGTCGATGAATTCAAAGGTCCGACTCCTGCTGAACATCGCCAAGAGAGGTTTCTGTCACCGACCGGATGACAGAAGTCATGCCGATAGTGGGGATGTACTCCGGAATCACCGTGACCGATGAGGGGAAGAAGTCACGAGTCGAGCGTCCTCCAATGGAGAGCGTACACTCATGGAAATCCCAAGGTTCCCCTAAAACTCTAGCTTCCCCTCCGCGTAATCCGGGTTGGATAATTTTCAAGAGCTCCATCGAATCTCATTGGCTCCGCGCGTAGGACCTTTCGCCGCGCCCGAGCCCCATAAGGGCCTATTGCCGTGTTTGAGCTCTGTCCCGATATCGATATGGCCTCTGCTTGGCCGGCGCTCGCGTCGGACAGTCTTCGGTTCGGAAACTCTCGAAAGCGACGGCGAATCTCACTCAGTCAGTATGGTGGCGGCCCAAGGCGCATCCTTGACAAAAACCTAATCGTCAGAAAGCGATCAACGTCCCGGCCTTGGCAAGGATTCTTTCCGGCGTAATGCCGTTGCTGGCACTGTGCTATTCAGCTAAATAGTAGTCCCTCTATATCCGGTCGCAATGACACACTTACAGCAACCAATCGCAGTAGTGGAGGATTGGGATAGAGGCCTTGTTGTTGCCGTCGTCAGCTTCGTCGCCGTTCCTCAACAATCGGAGATCCATTACGTTGGTTTCGGTTGCTCTCACTCAGAAGACGGGAGCTGGTCTAAATGTTTTCCCTCTTCTCCCCTCCCTCTGCTTCTGCCGAAAAAACATAGCGCTCTGTTTGCCATATCTCCTCAGCCGGCGGGCGGAACAGATTGTCGTCGGGTTGGAGCAGAGGACCGAGAGGAGACCGGCCATAGCAAACGCTGCCGAGCATCGTCGAGCACGCCACGCTGGTTCGCGAGTCAGTGGAGCAGCTTCGATGCCATGGCCGCGCCGACGTTGACATCGTCGAAGTGTTTCTCGAGAGACGACCGAGCCTTGTCATTGCATCTCATTTGCAAGATCCGATCGTTCTCCGGCCCGGGAAACCATCTGGCCAAGCGAGCGAGCGAGCCGGCAAACGAAAGAGCCACCTATACTCCCACGACGGATACCGTTCAGCCGGAACGCAACTCCCCGCGGTTTGGGTTCCCCGGCGCACTCGATGCACAACTCGCGGATCGGGGAATTTATTTAGCGATTCGATAGGCCGGTCGCGGTCCGGATCGTCGAATTCATTCGATCACTAGCCGCCGGGGCGACAGAGCCGTCCGACTGCAGTGGCCTCTTAGCGTGACCATAGAGCACCTATTGCGGATCGGTATCTCTGTTTGTTCACTAATGTCCACTTGCCTGAACCCGAGTGGTCCCTCAGAGTGTTGTTGGTCTGATCTTCGACCGATAGCACCGCAATCTAAGGGGCGTAGAAGGAGGCAATCCTCGGATACGTATCCGATTGCTCATGTCGCCCCTCCCCGCTCGTCGAAGAGTAACTAAGCAAAACTCTCTCAAGGATGAAACGGTGTTCCGAACGTATAGGCTCCGCCATCACGGATCCAGTGTCACTCGTTCGAAGGGATTTTCCCACCCTCGGGAAGGCTCCTGGAAACGAAAAGCTATATGAGGCACCTGAAGTTTTTTTCTATGGGGCGTAAATCATCTTAGACGCCACTTACCCTTTGCTTCGACTAGCTTTCTCGGGAACAACTCCCCTAGCGGGCTCTGGAGGCTCTGACTCCGAGACGCAGCTCGAAGAGCGTATTGCCTTTCGCTCGAGGCTTCATGGTAGACGTTCCCTGAGTATAGCACCTCCGGGGATAGCGTCTAGCCCTCAGCGACTCGCTCGAAGGCTAGCTCAACACCAGTTCCTCTGTTGTCGGTGTCTCCACTTCGGTGTTTCTATGCTCCCGCCGTAGGTGGAAGTCTGGGAAGGCTCATGCGGAGAGACGACGACCGCTTCCGAGAGGAAATGGCTGGGGAATCTCGAATTTCAAGATTTCGCAACTGTACCATATGATGTCTCGGGGCCGTTTAGTTTGATCAACGGCGTGCTCTACACACAGACAATCCAGGAAACCGCAGTCGGGAACTCACAAGTGCAGAACAGTAGAGTGTTTCCAGTAATCCTCGCTGTTCGCGCCGAGCATCATATAAAAATAGATTTTTGGACCTCGCTCACAACAGCCTACAGATCCGGGAGTGATTCCCTTAAAAGCCTTTCGTCTCAGTCAAGGTGATCAATTGACCGAGGTCAAGGGAAAATCTCCGGAGGCAGAGGAATCGGCGAATGCGGGCCAGAACGTGCAGATTTCCCTCACATGGGTAGAAGGCCCCTCATGTGATGATATAGGGGTGCTTCGAGTTTTGCATTCGATGCGTTGGTGTGGGTGTACTCCTCTGAGGAGATTTTCTCCGACGAATAATTGAGACGCCTCTCGGTCTTCTCCTTCTCACGGATTTCCCTGGGCGAGAAGCATCAGTAATACTCCCGAAGATGAGTCGACATTAATTGAGTTTTGTGAATGATATGCTCGCTCGTCCAAATCAAAGGAACTAACGCACCAGCGCCCTCTAGTGGGAGCCGTAGTCATGCTAGCAGCCTATTTTCAGATGTGTATCTGAAGGTGTGAGTTTTAGCACCTTGTTGAGCCGGTCATCATTAGGTCCGAAAGCAGACAGCCGGCGAAAGCTATCTTCACACATTTCGGCTCCTCGTTAGAAGACGGAGCGCCACCTCAAGAAGGAGCCCGATCGTAACAAGGTGTGAAAATTACCCCATGACAGACGGTGCCTTCGCACTTCGGGGGTTACTTCGGTAGGGCGAGGTCCCAGCCACGCTTAAGGTGTGGGCTCTTGACGCCCCAAAATAGACGTCATATTTGCATTCGATTTCTTTTGAGATTTCATTCCGGATGACACACACGCCCTCATTTTAATCCATCGGTAGTGTACGTACACGAACACAAACCCGGATTGGAATTCAATAAATAGAAATACAACCCAGAGCTGGCACTGAGATAATCTCGCGAGGTTGTTGCGAGAACTCGTCGTTCAAGGTTCATCCATAACTGTAGAGTTTTCCGGACCATGAATCCATCCGGGGATAATCGTCGTATGCATTCGACGAGAGGAATTCTCCATGCGGATATCCTGTCACGGAGATTTTCGCGAGACGGAACGCTCTCCTGTGGCTGGCGACGCTCAGCGATAGCCAACAAATCGGGTTTCTCTTCCGGGCACGCGCCGAAGCAAAGAGCTTATATAACGAACAAGGATCTGAATGCGCAAGCTGGTCAACAAACATTCATGCTCGCAGACATAGATATGCGTTTATGCAGCAGGCATATTCGCCCTAATAGACGACTCATTTGAATGTTATGGAATACCTAAAACACGCTTCATACCGTCCTGCAGGCTGCGAGCGGTAGTTGTTGTGCTGTGCATCCCTATGATAGAGTGCTCGCACAGCTTGTCGTTCATACCCATGTCGGATCACCCTCGAGCGAGCTGGGAATGTCCCGACAGCGGCGCAGCGGCGGAAAATAAACACGGAGCAGCGAGCGGGGCTTGGGAATACTTTTGTGAGATGCTAATTGAGCGGCACGTGCGGGAATCTGTCGGAATGCCCGTCGTCACCATTCGTGGACGGGAATATTCATCAGTGAAATTCCCGCAGTTATTTGCCTCAATTTTTTTTTCTCGGTTCTCTTCTCCCTCGCAGTCGATACCATCTTAGGCTCGGGGATTCGTTCCGTTCCTTCGACTTCTTGGATCCGTCTTGCTCTCGTGAGTACCGCGGCTCTGTGCACACGTCAGAGCTCGAAATGGCACAAGCCCGCCGGCTCACTTTGTTCCTTTTCGTACTTCTGTTTTTGTCGGCCGACGTATCCATCGAGCGAAGGCGCCAGTGATATCGACACAATCCCGACGGCTGCGAGAGCGACACATTCGTCAAATCTTCTACAAACGAAATAGACAGACGTAAGGGAAGCCTTGGGTCCGGAGACGGTGGGGCCCGAACCCCAGAACGGTCGTCAGGTGCGAATGAAAGTCATAAAATTTTATTGGCAAACCCCGAAACGTCACCCCCTGATTAGAAAATAATGCGTCGCCGGTACTTCCAACACCGACGACAAATCACCGCCGCGCCGTTTCCCTTAAATGGAGCGATCCTACGGCTCACCGCTCTGTTGTCTCCGAGGAATGTTCCCTATGGGGATAAGAAGTATAGAGAGGAACTGTCCCAGAATCCCTCACTGAGAATAAGCGTGAGGCGCGTATGAGAATCAGCGGCAACGAAATCCCCTCAAGGGAGGTTTGGTGAGAATAGGAGAGTCACATGGCTCCTGGATACAGCCGTTGCACGACAGTTTCGCAAGGAAGCTGCTTCTAGCTATCGAAAGTAATGTCGTCGGATTTTCGGGCCATATCCCGCACTCGGCCTTTCCGGGGTGGGCATAGGCGCTCCTCGCCATTTTTCTCAGCATCACTGTGGACAAGCAATATGCCCGACGTACTCTCACGTCTCAGGCTCTCGTCCTCCACGAATCCACTCAGTACCTTTCCTGGAAAAATATCCTGAAACCCCCCCTGATCATGCTGCGCGCATCGTGATTCGTCCTCTCGACTTCGTTTTGGGAATGTTGGCTGCATTCTGATTTTTCCTCCGGCCAGACACCGCAAAAATTGCCATACGCACATCCAACGCACATTCGGTCTTGATCATTCAGCGTGGGTCCATCAAAATTCAAACTCTCCCCCGTGAGGACCATGCTGTCCCTCAACGACGAGTACAAGCACGAACGGAAGGACATTGCCAGGGTGACCGAAATCTGGTCTCCGATTGCGAACTCCGATTCCGTATAAATGATATTTCATGATGATAACATGGGGGCGATTCCACACCGAGGATAAATGCCGAAGGAGGGCAAGTCGTCGGGATAGAACGGAGCGACTGAGGTGAACGTCGGCACCGGACTCACGGAGACACCGCTGATGCGTCTCTAAATCGCTCGAATGCTCCTGACGTATTCGCTCACATAGCGAACAAATGTTTATAGATTTCGTGAGCTCTTGAATGACACGATTCGAACATAGAACACGAGCGGGGAATCGCCGTGTTTTGTTCCCATTTTTCTTATTATTGGTGGGCGCTTCGAGCACCAACACGGACGAACACATTTCATTTTAAAGCAGATGCGGTTCTCACGAGTTCCCGAGGTGCGAACCAATAGGCGCGGACATGACCTCACCGACACGAGCTACTCCTGCGAAGCTCGGCGCGATTGTCCCGATCAAGCCAATTGAATGAAGAACTCGAACCTCGGTGTCTTCGGAAGCCTCGAAGAGAATCAATCAGAAGTTTCGAGGTTAGAAGGCAAGCACCGTCCCAGAAACACCACAGATGCGGCAGTATAAGTCTTGACGGGAAAGGTGGGATTTCCGGCGACTCTCACTCTAAATAAAAACGGCCGGAGAAGGATCTCGAACCCTTACTCTGGCCCGGGTCCCAGCCGGACTATGACAATCGACGTATGAGGGCGAGGGAAATCATAGGCCTGGGGAACCCGAGAGATCTGCCTAAAAATTGCGCTGAGTCATGTAGAAAGAAACATGTGGCTATTCTCAGGAATAGGACCCGGCGAGGCCGACACCATCACGGAGCGCTCGAGTTGATCTTTCCGAGGTAATCACTCGGGGGGTGCGATTCAATTCTCTCGCTTCCGATTGAGTTTCCTCAACCCGATCAAGGGAAGACAATTCTCATCCTCGCCAGATATTAATCTCATTAGTCCGATCTCCTCCAAAGCCCCAAGTGCGAGAATCCAGATTGGCCAGGAGCTCGATCGGGAGATCGTTGGGAGTTTCCTGAATTGTTTGCGGATTATGGACCAGCAAACCAAGGATGCGTTGAATCTTGCGTGTCATCTGGCGATATTGACGCAAAGACGATCCCACATTTTCTTCACCTCTAGACTTGTCGTCCCGAACGGTTAAGACGCGAGAAGTCCGTAGCAGGCCCAAAGGGTTCGAGTCTCGAATAAAAAATTAAGTGTCCGTCGTTTGTCCTGCGAATAAGGACCCTGTTACGTGTTTGTCCGAGAGCAGTGATAAGACCGTCGACCGACGTAGGACGGCGTCGGGGGCTTCGAGAGGGCGGGAACAAATACATGGATAGTGAATGGAGGAGGATTGGGGACGACGACAAAAGCCTCTCCGACCCCCTCCGTAGCCAGAAGAAGGAGGAGAGACGCCTGTGACAGTCCGACAGCCACATTTCCCTTAATGGGCCATTAAATTCACATTTATTTTTTCTCTTTTCTACTCGTTCTCCCAATCCTCGTCGCGGTTGCCGCCACCGCGGCCACTCCGTCGTCTTAGTCGTCCCTGCCCCACAAAGGAACGAGCGCCCGACGACTGGGAGTGCCTTAGGGAGACCATAGATTACCCGACATTCTAGTTCGCAGTTACTTTTTCTTTTGTTTCTCCCCGTATTTAGACGAGAGTGCGAGCGAGCGGCACCTGATCGGTGTCGTATGTGTTTCGAGAAGAGCGAGTGCTGCATGCGGGCGTTTTGACTTGATTTCAGTTTGGTGTGACGATTGGGCGGAACTGTCCCGCCCGTAGAGCACTCGCGCGACCAGTTTAAGACCGATCATCCCCCTTCATCCTCCCGGTCAGCGGCGGCTCCGGACAGAAAGAAGCACTCATTCCTGCTTCCAATTTACGTATACATAGATGGTGCACCAACAGGTGGAATTTCACAGACTTGTACCGATATTCTCGGCATGTGTACGTGGTCGCGGTCCTGGCCGAGGTATTCGGGACTCGTTGCTGCGCCAAGGGCTCACTTCGGTCTCAGTCGTCGATTTCTATCGTGCTGATATCGTGTTCAAATTGAAGAGGTGAAGAATGTATGCAGAAAGGGACGGGATGAAGGCATGAGAGACCCCGCTCTGATGAAGGGTCATTATTCCGTATTCAATCCTCTATCTCGCGCCACGTAAGTGTTCATTTCTTTCCAGATCCTCGTCTGAGAATCGAGACACGTCCGCGCCTCGACGCGACGTATCGATTCTCCGATGATGACAATCATGGTCGGGCGATCATATGAATGCGAGTTTTTGTCGTGTCGTAACACGGGACGGTGCCGCTTCTGCAGATATTGATGTCTCAGCTGTAAGACTTCCTCCTGCTGCAGGTGATGCCGCAGCTGGCGGCCGCAAGGCCGGCAAGCTTCGAATGCTCCGAGAAGAACAAGAAGGCCGCCTCCACTTCGCAGGCTGCCTGCAACAGCGCATTTTTCGTTTATCGATCTCCAGCTCTTCTCGCTGCGTTTACCGAAGATCTTTCGTACACCGCTACAAACGCCGGAGAGACGTTTTTTCCGCAGCCTTCGCTGCTGCAACCACAAGCTGGAAACTGCTTCCGCTGTCGACTGATATATGGCCTCACGGGGAGCTGGTCGGGAGAAAATGCTGCGCAAAAGGCACAAGCTCGCTTGCTTACTCCCTAGTATGGCCTAAGAGCCGCTAGCAGGAGTTGTGTTGTATTCACTTACGGTATCGACTTTCTCCCACAAAATTTATACGACGTCACGTGTCGATGCCACCGGGAGCTCAGTTGGAGGAAGCAAAACAGATTTACTGAGAAACGCAGAGGACGGGTAGATTCGGCTGGTTGTATATACAGCTCATATCAATGTTCAGTCGGAAAGAGCGTTGTACATTAATATCGAAATAGATGTGGGAAGATTGTGGTGCTCCTCCAGCTCATGGTCTCCTCTGAACCCTTCTCGTTTATGTATCTTGTCGGCCTATCCCGTCGCCGTCCGTCGAAAACTTCGAGCGAACGACAAGAGAAAGTACAGTTCCCGTCCAAGTACATGAGTGCTTTCTTGCGGTGGATCAAACCGGAGACTAGCGCTACGTTCGGATTGACTCATTCGACAAAAAATAGCTGATGCTGCTCGATTTGCGGCGGACTATTGAGCGCAACGTAATCGATTTTACTTGATCGCAGTAATGGTTCTGGGTTCAGCTTCGAGAGTTGTTCATCACGTTGATTTATGGTACTTACTCCCGCTCGCCGAACATGTGTACTCGTCAAGACAGCAGACACCAAAGGGGAGGAGTGGAATTCACGGCGGTGGGAAAGCGATGGTTCGCACTCTAGCGCGGACCTGTTACTCTCCGGGAACGGGGTCGTCTTCGATTCCGGATCATTCGGAAACCTGGCAGAGAGGATTCCCCAATGGGCATCTCTCACTCCGGAATACGCGCGAATCATTCTAGGCTCGTATTGCGCAGTGGGCTGGTGATGGAAACTGCTTCTCGATCCCCTCAGGTCACCGGCTACCGCCTATATATAGCTCTTTGGGCCAGGTCACTCTAAGTCGATTGGAGAAAGAGGAGAATGGATGGTTCCGGATGAAGCAGAGCGGAGAGAAGACCGGGGAAAGGACGGGAAGGTCTAGGTATCGATGCCCTGAGGAAATTCTAGAACGCCGCTCGATGGGGTTTTACTATCGGCGCGCCAACGGTGTGCGCCGGATTGTACCCTATATCAGTAGCTAACAGCGACAATTAGGGAGACGCCAAGTGAGCGATGGAGAAGAACGAGTCTTCGAGTCCGATGAATTCGCATCTTCTCCAGCCGGAAGACGTGCTTTGCTCTCTCACGCTTCTGGGAGACTGATGCGATTTCCGGGGAGGAGAGTGGAAGGAACCGAAGGAAACTCGAAAGGCTCCTCTGTTCCCGTCTCCATCTTTCTTCATGAATTATTCAAATTCGGCGCCAAGCTCGCTCCGGCTCGGTTTGTCATCCCGAGGAGCTTCCTGAAGCAGGTGCGCACTCGGTCGTTTGCTTGGGGAATCAGTTCGGGGGACATCCCCGTGCCCCGTCCGTCTTCGGGAGTAGATAGCATCCATCCCGGTTGGTGGGACATCCAAGAAATATCTTGCCACGCCACGCCATAGCGCCACAGCTCGGGTAGGGAGCGAGGAAATCCAGATCAATGAGAACGTCATGAGAAAATGATTCTCAAGTTGCGAGAGTCCCCCAACTCAACGAGGGGAGGATTTCTTCCACCGAATGAGCGTCTGTGTATCCCGAAACGGTGACATATGATGGGGGTTCTCTCTCCTAGAACCTGCAAGCTCCGAGGAGACAAATGTGGAGCCTCAGATCGTAATTCTGATCCGCATCCACGTGCGGGCACGTCGGCACAGCCAGAGAAGCCTTGCAATCAAGATGTCCGAAGCAATTCGTTACAACCTTCCTAAGCTGATGTCAGCGAGGGGCTTCTCGAGAGAACCATTGTATGCAGTGGGTAATTGGCCGAGCGGCCGCCTCTTCTGATTAATATCGCAATCGTCTAATGGAGGTCTCGCGGGATGCTCCCACCGCACATCGTGTGGGGAAAGCTCCAAATAGACGGACTTAGACGGTGCCCCCTGTTCCCCTGAGGGACCCTGAGTGGATACTGCGTCTGGGCCACGCTCTGTGAAACTAGCGGTTTACGGTTTGTGATGACTTAGCGTCTGATTTGCCGGATGGTGACATAGAATGGGACTGATGAAATCAAAATGCGAGTCCTTCGAGCCACATGTGGCCGTCTGCGTCTCCGAGGACAAGTACACGACGACAAGCCACACCGGGAGTGCTGGAAGGGAGAAAATTCCTATCCGAAGCGCTTTGCAGCGTGTACTCAGTGGCCGTCGAAATGAGCAGCTAGGCAACTCGGCTCGCAGGTACGGCGCCTTTTCATCTTGTCGAAGAAAGCTCTAATTCCGAACAGAGCTTCTCGCGAGACTCCGAAGCGGAATATTATTTGGCAGAAATCCTGTGCGTCTTCGGAGGAATACTACCCGCCTCGCAAGAAGATAGATCATTACTATCGGTGCTATGCACATATCACGGTGTTTTCCGTACCCAGAATCCCGGAATCAGTTATTGGTCCAGAGCAGCTAGTTTTCCAATTATGATCATTGTACTGGTCGCGACGCTAGCACTCCAATTTTCCTTTCGGGTGCGGAATACACAAAGTCCTTCTGTGACTCCGAGAGAGGGGACGCTTCATGCTCTGGTGATTCTCGGAGTTCGTGTTCCAAGTTTCCAGATGGGGCTTTTGGC
This sequence comes from Galendromus occidentalis, assembly GCF_000255335.2. Taxonomy (NCBI): domain Eukaryota; kingdom Metazoa; phylum Arthropoda; class Arachnida; order Mesostigmata; family Phytoseiidae; genus Galendromus; species Galendromus occidentalis. Next base: position 83,566 of record NW_003803673.1, read on the forward strand.
ATTAGTCACAACTTATGATCTATCGGTCGTAAGAAAGGGAGAGTCCGATCAAAGGCGGTCGGTAACGGACTGCGATCCCCGGGAAATCGAGCATTTTGAGAGAGGCTGCAGAAATTATAGATGTTGGTAATTCCTCTGGGTCGGAATCGGGAATGAGGAATCACAGGAGCAAACCTCCGATGATCGCGCTCAGCAGAGAGACGGAGGGGGATCGCGTCAACGTCGGACTGGAGCTACGTTTCGTTCGACTGTTCGTAAAGGCGCGAACGCATTGACGAACAGTCGAACGAATGGCCGGTGGGTCGAACGTTCGTTCACTCGACCGGTCAGTAGTCGGTAGCTTCGTCTCACAAAACTCTCTCACACTCCTCTCTAGGTCTCGTTTGACTAATGGAAAACCTGCTGAAAAGAGAGAAAATGAAGAACACTTTAGAAATTCATTAATAATCCCGACAGGCAGAATTTTATGATGAGGTGCGAAAGACTATTTAAGCGACCGCGAATCTGTCTGGGTGGCCGAGCATTGGGCGCAGACTTACGGTGCGGCCGCTGCCGCCGTAGCTCGCTCTTCACGATCAGGCTTCCTCCGGCAGATTCTCTTCGAGGAAACCAGCGAGAAATCGAGCGACAGAGATTCGTACGTGAGTGGGTCAAATGAAAACAACTGATCGTGTACACAAGAAATCTTCTTCGCGTGAATCGAGCGGAAAACACCCATGAAGAACCCAAGGCCCTCAGTGCTCTCGGTGACGAAAGTCGAGCTGAAAAACTTGAAAATTGATTTAGAAAAGGAACGATTTTCTAGGAAGCGATCGTTTTCTTATTTTCTTCTCGCATCGCCACGCAGACGCCGGATACGACGAGTGCGACCGTCTCAGCTCCACTCGTGGACGGCCTCCGCGCGTCGGCGTTCATAGTTCGTTGGCGGCCAGATGCTTCGTAATTAGAATATCATATTCCGTGATACAATCGCGCAGCTTTTCTCAATGGCGTTCCTACTGGGATTATTGGCCGATGGATGCCTACCGTACGTTGATTAAAAGCAATAAATCGTCGTGTGGCAGCCTCCGGCAGCAGCATCGGGGTAGCGCTAATTTCGTAGAACACCAAATTTTCTCTCACCGCTCACACCGTTTGTTCAACCGACTCCTTGGGCTCGTTGGGTTCGCCGTTCACTTTCGTTTCCCCTCCTAAAAACTTTTGCTGCACGTCGGCTAAACGTCAATGAGCGAAATCTTCGCAGTCAGGTGCCGAATTTTCCCAGTCGATCGTCTGAAGCTGAGCCTCAACAAGGCGTCATGCTTTTCTTCGGTCACACATTTCTGCTCGGCTCACGTCCTCCAAACAGCCCGGGACTCATTCGCCATTCGAGCGGCGTTCATCGACCACGGAGTTGACGCGACATCGAACCTGCTGAGCGATGGGAGGCAAAGTTCATTGCACGCATGATTAATAAAACTTCTTTTCCGAGCGATTTGCTTCCCAGGAGCCCTCCGGATCCCGAGTCGAAACCTTCATCGAAGATTCAAGGAAGACAATTAATTATTCCCATGACTGGGAAAAAACGGATTTCTCTGCCATGGTTTCCTATCGGCGGAGAGGCTGTGTTGCCCGACCGAGCGAGCGACCGCTTACTTCCTCCCCGTTGAGGCTCGTGGATGAGGTGAAAAATCGAGCGAAATTAAGCGCGAGCCCATGTCAACAGGCTGCCGGGATAATTTTCGTTCGGCCTTCAACTACTAGAATTGAGAGCTCACCCAGTCGGCGCTGCGGATGCTGCTTTTGGAGAAGACGAAACAGCTACGGCCAATCGCCCACACCAATAAATCTTCGGGGCAATTTCAGCCGCATTGATCGCTCATTCGTTGCCTCCCGGTAGCTAAATGCTACCTCATCGGCTGGACGCTGTGTCTGTCTGATGCTTTCGAGGAACGAGCCGCTGCTGCGTAGCGTAGATGTTGCCCTGCCTTGGAGTCCATGAGTGAGCCGACGACATCCGCGGCTCGTATCGTCGGGTTCGAGAATGGGTGGACTGAGGTCGCTCGTTTCCCTTGGCCGGTAAATAAGCTAGACGGCCTTTGGACGGACGTTACACGCTCGTTCGCATTGCGTCCGGGACGAATGGCTCTGCCAGTATATACGGAACGTTTCCGATCGGACGCGAGAGTAGAGAGAAACTAAAGACGTATTGGCAGGCGGAACGAAAGAAGGACAATACTGCGCTGGCCATTCCTGGAACTCAATCCGGTTCTTCGATATATCGATCTGTTGGTCAGACCATGCTTGGCATCAACACTGGGAATCATAACACATCAGAGATCAATCGACGAAACTTGTTGATGGGCGATCAGAAAATTCGATTCAGGGTGAGGGAAATTGCCAAAAGCAGCGGCTGATGCCTCTCTAATCACACTGTGATCGAATCGTGGGAACATCGCTCGACCATCCGAACTTCATGGTAATATTATTCCGGCGCATACCAAACGAGAAAGAGTAACCGCTCGCTCGTGCAGAAGAATGGTTCGCACTGTCGAGCGTCTTGCAGATATTCAATAAACTCTCTCGCACGCGATTGCCCCGCGGAACTCGATCTCTGTCTGCAGGGAAAGGAAGGTGAGAGAGCTCTCGAGTGGGGAACATTCAGACCAAGACCGCAAGAGATCCCTCAGCTCTCAGGTCCTGATTCCCACATTAATCCTTGAATCGGTCCATGGCGATTAAGTGGTGAGAAATGGAGCTTGTTCGCCATGCTTCACATTTAGGAAGCGCTTCGATAAATAAACATACACGAAACGTAGTGTACCCGAGCCCCGAAATACACCCCACCTTTTGGCATATGTGAATCTCACACAGGGGAATAAATCAGGTCAGTCTCAATCTTCAAACTTCATGAGTCCTATCTTTGGAAAAAGTCAGACTGGACTCGCTCAGAGGTCACCGATGGGTCAACTCACTCCTGCGGAAATAAAACCCAGCGATCATCATGCAGGTGGCTAAAATCCCTCGAAAGTGCCCATTCGCGCCGAAGCTTGGGTCAGCCACTCGGCAAGATGGAGACATCAACGCATCGGTATCTGGCGCCATTCCGATTTAGTGACACGTTCCTCAAATGGTCATTTGCCACCCTCTTAAGTTGCCTTTCGAAAAGGTCTAATGTCAGCCATTTCGTTAATCGGCTCTGTATCCGCGTCAAGGGGCTTTTTGACAGCTGGGTGCTCGACCACGCTCAACGACGAACTTGCCTTTGAATTATCGGGGTTTAGACAGGGATAGCGAACGATGAAGCTTGAACGAGCCGAATCTGGGAATGGAGTGCGTCTAGCCGCAATTCCCCGGAGGAGAAGAACCTCCGAAAAACACAAAATCGACAGTAATCGGACGTGATCTCAATTGGTTCCTCGCATTCGAGAGCCTTACGTTCCGTTGGACTCAGGGAGACTTCTGTATCGCGAGCGGGAGTGGGTCTAGAACTCGACGTACTTCACACATCGTAAGGCCATGGAGTAACGGTAAAATTGCATTAAGACAGATTTTCTCAGGCGCTGCTCAGGTCTTGCGGCGATGCGTAGAGCTATCAGAAACGAGCGGTCAGTTTCTCAAGACTGTAGTGGTTGCTCGCTCTGATAACTCCGAGCGGGGATTTCATTGAATTTCCGAGGCCGCCATTGGACGGCTCCGGACTTCGGGCGCGCTCCGGTCAGAACGCCTCCGCTAGACCTAAATTAGATTATCAATCAAGCTCAACGTATTTCTAGATTGCGCAAAAATTCGGAGCGTAGGTCTTTCCCGCTCTGTCCGAGAGTTTCTGAAGCCGAACTCGACCGAGGGGAACGTGTCGAGACTTATTGAATTTCCGTGAGAAATTAAGCAGATGCGCGAGTCCTTCTCACAAACTGAAACCATACAGGGAATACAGCGCCATCTTCCGGGATCCGGTGCGACTGACTGAGCCCGCTCGTCATCGAATTCCCGCTCCGACCTTTTCGACCCCGTTCGTCTACCTCGAGTGAAAACTTTGCGCTCTCCCTGTCACCGAGAGCAGGACGGAGGTGCGTCGGAGAGGAATGATCGTTTCGCTGGGGCAGACTAATCGTGGCGTCCATATGAGACTGCTTGTTCGTGGGACGTGAATGGGAAGGACGTAATTGGAAACGGAACATTTTCCGCCTCTCAGGAGGTTTCACGAGCGGATCTCGGGGACCCCCGAGGCTCTTAGCGCCAAGTCGAGCGACCTACCGAAGCTTAACTACAGCAAACCGCTTCTCATCAAAAACGTATCGTCCGACGTCAGCGCGGGAATTCCACGAGCGTGGCCGGCCAGTCGCTCTTTGAGCTCGCTCATGAGTGCTTCTCTGAGAGCGTACTCCAGTCGCTTTGGATTTGCATGACCGCGTAGTACGGGCTATATCTGAGACGGCATATTTCCTCCGAGAGAGATTCCGGGGGAATATGAGCCGGGTGGCTCTTTGTGGGCTCAATTCGATTAATAAAATTTTCCCAAACGACCACGACGGCAAGTCGTTTGCTGGAGCCGGGACCAGGATACCCAGATGCCGAGAACCCGCGGACTCGTACTAAAAATCCGTGAAAAATCGGAGTTTTCCCCGAGCGTGCAGTGCACAATGCGGACCTCCGGAGGTCCTCGGAGTTACAAATGTCGGAAATCATCGGGGTTCTGTCTCGTACAAGCTCTACACAACGTGGACCTCTGGAGATCCTCGGAGTGACGAACTCGAAGATCATTGGAGTTTTATTCGCGGCATAGAGCTCTCACGAGAATCTTTTCCCGCTCGGTATAAGGCAGCGGAAAATTATCGGACTCCTATCCACGGCATAGAGCCCCCACGAGTTACATCTACATTGATAAGAGCTCTCCCGATAATTAGCTCCGAAGATCCCCAGGGGAGAAACCGGGAGATCGTCGGAGCTCTATGCACCAGGGACTGAGCCCCGCAAGACATCATCATCTTCAGACCCCATCATTGAAATGGTTTCAGCCCGCCTTTGGTTCAGCTTGACTCCGCAAGGCATCTCGAATGATTATCAGTCACTGCCCACGAAGCAAGTTCACCGTTTCTGCCGTATCGCCGCGAACGGCATCCCCCGTACCGAACATTCCGAAATCTCGCTCGTTCCTTCCAGACCTCTGAACACCCGGAGCTGCCGATAATGGCTGGAGCGTGTTGGCTCAAGTCGACCCAGCAGTACGCTAGAGTCCGAAATGTCTGTGATATCTTAGAACCATGGTCTGAGGTCTTCGATCAAGCGCTTAGAACATGAAAAGATCGCTTGGGATTCTGGCCGAGAGTTACCAACGGCTCATTGGGGATTCGGAAATAAGCGCGGGGAGCAAATGGTTGTGGAGTTCCCTTTTCTAATACGGTAAAGTCTGGCTTTCGAGCCGGAGGAGGTTTCGCGCAAGACTGTTCACAGTTAAAAAATGAATTCGGGGTATACGTATCTACGAACGATCGATTTAATGATTGTCGCGAGGTAGCAACCACAGACATAACTTCTTCCGTTCGGCTTTTTGTTTACCTTTATTCCTGCATTAGATTTTGCATAACTTGATGTCACAGCTTTCGACGGCAAAATCGATCCGAGACAGGAAAGAGGGTCAGGCGCTCGACACGGGACGTCCATCACGGACGACTAGCCCAGTGTTCTCCAATGGATGGATTTAACGGTTTTGATTGGTAGACATTTGACACTCACGCCGACGAGTCGAGGACCGGTGAGGACGCAGGTCCCCGCTTTGATCTCATGCGTCGACACGCTCACAACGGGCACATGCCTCGATGCCGAACCGCCAAATCGATCCGTTGCTGTGGATCTTGCATGCACCTGAGAGTACGCCGCTGTAGTGAAACATGCGGCTCTATTAGGATGAATACTGTATGCCTAATGATGCGTAACTATATTGACTAACCTATTGGCGCGCTGCCCGTCTGCGGCAACCGGAGCGATAATCGGGAACCTTCGACTCCCGGTCGCGTTCGGCGAGCATGCCGCCCCTCGACTAATGTTCGAGAATTTAGACAAAGGGGGACCACCTACACCTCTGGAAGGCGTCTCAACGTCGACGATGCCAGAATTCTCAATGATCGCGGACTGCTCCTCCTTTCATCCGCTGGAAAACTATAGTCTCGCCTCTTGGCTGGATTTACTAACCTCTTAGCTGGATTCCCCTTCTTTTTTTCGAGATTTTGCCTGGGGCTCAGCGCAACGTACGTCGCGCACATGGTGGCACGTGTAGTCGGTCTAGGACATCCTCGCGAACCCGAAGCGACAGCTGGCGGAAAAGACTCGAGATTCCACAAGAACGCGTGGACATCGAATCGATATCGGCCCCAGCGAGCGAGTGTCGCTGGTCTTATTCATTGATGTAGATTCTTTCGAAGGAAAATTGCCGCAAATATCGGGACGTTCGCGCTCGGAATGGATTTCGCCCCTTCTGAGGAATCGCCTCATACGATTTTCAGATTCACGATGCCGATGGTCCATCAAGGGAATGAATCGGTCGGGACTTCACAGCATGTCGGGATGCCTCGAATGCCCACAGATATCTCCTCGCAACATTAGATTCGCGAAAAAAAAAAAGAAAATCTCCTAAGAGATGAAGAGAGATGCGTGTCGTCAGCACCGACTTATACCATCATCATGATCATGAGAATCACCAGGGAAAGCGTATTCAGCTATTACATAGACCGATTTTTTCCGAGGACTTCTCATAGAGTAGCATCGTCTTTCTGACAGGTCTGCTCGGAAAGCGACACGGGAAGAATATCAGTGGGTGCCTCTCGCCCGTCCTGGGTATCCCAGCTTTCGCCCCGAAGCTCCTTTTCAACCGAGTTCCCCGCGGATTGATTTTTTCTGAATGAAATCTTGCGTTCTCGGATGAAGCTTCCATCGACACGGGACACCCCGAGGAGCTGATCGTTGCAGGAACGATCATCGGGCTCTCTTCTCCTCACCTCCCACAGACCAAGGGATTCGCTGGGTCTGACTTGCGCCTGCCTCTACAGTTCGGCGCGCTACCATGAGCTAGTCGCTACAGCCTCCCAGCCTGAGGTGTCAGGCAGACGGTAGCGAGTATGCCGGCTGATCGAGAAGAAATCAGGAGGTGGAAGAGGAAGGGATCGTGGGCGGCGAAGAAGACACCACGAACCCCAAACGGCGTTCAATCTATCAGATGGCGAACCGAGGAAAACTCGGAAAACAACGAGACACGGAAACCCTAGGATGAGCAAATCGAATGCTAAAGAAAAGAGCAAGGCCGTTCTTCAGCGGATGGAATATGTTACTTCCATGTTCAGGCCTCTTTCCATTTCATATTTGATATCAGTTCCAGCAAACAATCGCACGATCCCGTCTGGCGTTAACGTTTAGCTCCTTCACACGGAGTCCTTGAGACCATTTCATCATCATCGACTGTGTCTGTACCACTCTGCTGCCGCTTCTCGATCATCACCATCATGTTTGCTTCAAGCAATCGATCAGGATGATTGTGGGCTCCCCCTCCTTTCTCAGCTACCGCAACGATGGTTTGGCGCATCTTCCCTGCCTCTGCTATGACTCTTGATCCCACGCTTGCGTGAAGAAGTCGGTACCGTTCCAATGGCGGCAAAAACGGTTGGACCATGTATGTCTCCTCATCTTCATGTTCAATTCATCATGTACATCCTCCTCCGAACAAGCGTTTCGTGGTTGTCTGATCAGGGGAGAGCAGAGCCGAAATAAGCGCAACCTCATACTTGAGCTAAGAAAGAAGAGGAAGATCGGAACGCATTGAAAAAAGACCGCGAATCGATCAGCGACGCTTTCGTTTCCAGTATATGAGAGACCGTGCATATCCATTGATGTACCGAGACGTCTGTGACGTCTTGAGAAGAAGCTTCCCGACACTTCAACCCTTCGCGTTCTTCCCGAGTTTCTTCTCTCTCGAAAATACGTTCCTTCTAGAGGGCAAGCATGGTACCATCTGTGATCGCGAGAATCAACGCGAAAAGATCACATGATCTCGGGTACACGGGGCTTAGTCGGCTGAGATTGCTCGGTTTGAGGAGAATGTGTCACTTACGGCCTCTTCGACTCAGAAGACGAGTCGGCTTCCGCTTCAGGCCTATGAGGTGATCCACAGACTGCGTGAGTGAAAATTTTGGTGAAGGACTCTGCGCGAGGCCGATGCGGAAATGAATCATATCACTCACAAATGTCAGTATCCCAAGCCGAAGACTGGACTTGCGAGTTTCCAGGAATGAAGGAGCGGCACTTCTCCTAAATAAAGCATGAAGTCCTTTGAAGCAGTAGAGAGCGTCGGAGTGTCAATAATACTTGGCTTCCGAAGTTGAAAGCTGGAAGCCTTGCTCTCCGCTCGCTCTCCCAGCAGCGCGCGCGCTGAAAGACATGCTGAGCCTCCGAAGCTGCCGGACCAAAATCGCCATCTGTGCTATTTAACAAGGAAGAGATCTCTTACACGGTTCTCTATGAGACCGGGTTCCCTCCACTCTCCCGCAACGTCGAAAGCCCCCTCGATTAGTCTCCGTTCCGAATTTAAGAACAAACCTGAAAAGGGCTGCAACTTGAGATACATCGAGTCCCTGGTCCTCCCAAGGCCATTTCCCAACATCGCCCAGCAAGTCTTCAAGGGGGTAGGGGAGGGGGCGAATTTCGCGTCTTGGAGACTTTTGCCTGTGGGAGTGAGGGCCAAAAAGAGACTGACCGGGGGAGCGGGTACTGTGGGAACTTCCGTCGCGCCCGAGGCGGGAGACGCTTTGTCTCGAGACGGTTCGACTTCCGGTCTAAGTGACTGTCCGATCGATTGACTTGTTTAGTAGGCTTGGGAAATCCCTTCGATGACTTAGGGCAGAGGACCAGAGGAGAGATATTTCGCCGAGATATTTTGCCCTCGACGGCGCGGCGGTTCTCTACGGTCGTTTCTTCCCTGTTCTCCGAGGGCTCCGAGGCAACTTACGACTTTTAAGTGCTTTCGAGAAGAATCTCATTGTCGTAACTAGCTCAGCGTATAAGCCAACTACCGTCTGCGGACTTGACTCGTGAGTCTATTCGGGTCGTAAGTACGCAGTTACCTTCCGACTGCCATCACCGTTAAGCAACGTATACAATCAGCCGGCAAAATCACGGGCAGCGAAACTCGGAGTCTCGCACATACACTCTCAAAGACTAGAAACATACAATCAACTAAAGTGGATCACTGACAAGACACATCACGTCTGCTGTCGACAACCGAAGTCGCCGAGGCGGTCGACAGGGTCGGTTCACGTTCTTCTCTTAGCCTCAGAGACACTCGGGAGAGACGTCCGACTCCTTCTTCTTCTTGTTCTCGCTGGCACAGCGGAAACACCGTCGCTTGGCCTAAAACAGACCCATAGAGCTGACTTCCCCGCTCCCATTGAGAGATCTATTCCTCTCTTCCCTTACGGCAAGTCAAAAACGTGGATGTCGTCGCCGCAGCCCGCTGTCCGTAATGTTCTTCGGAAGAAAATGCTATCGATATCTCGTGGAGAGTCGACTTCCTCATTTATTTTCGCTAATCTACTCCATTTAGACCTCGTCGGCTATTCATTTATTTGCAATGGGCTCCGACTATGCTCACGCAGTGACCTTCCTACATCATTATTACATTGTTGGAGGAAATACGAAATCGGTAGAATCCTGTACAGACTGGAAGCTACATACTGAGTGAGTCATTTTCGTATATACAATCCATGTCCAACATCATATTCAGCATCGACATCGGACGCTGCCTTTTCGATCTGAGTGATCGTGAGGTGGCAAGTCCGTACGACGATGACGTGGTTTCACAAAAAATACGAAGGACTTTTTTGTTCATCTGAATCAGTGGCTGAGCATGCTACTTAAGTACACAGAGAGATCGCACGAGCTCATGCACACCGATCGGCGGACATACGGTATATACAGAGAGATACAATCGTCCGCTCGTCCATCCGTTCGTCCGAGTCCGGTCAGCTTCATCATCGCCGCGAATCGGTCCAGCGTTCGTGTCGTCTTGCGCCTCCGTCATAAATATATGCGTGATGATAATTGTAAATGGAAGTTGTCTAATCAACACTTGAGAAAGTGGCCAACAATAAATAGGCGAGGCCGAAGACCCAATGCCGGCTAGTCGTTACTCTAGCAGGAGGTCTCCGACGCTTCGAGTCGGTGGTTCTTATATGTACATGAGCGGAACAGCGGCAACGCTTCGTATTTCCATCTTAAACGTATGAAGAAGGAGCCGGCTACACTTTCGATCCCGGGGGAATCTTCCCCATTGAAGTTCGAGGCGCCGCGGTCGGCCGAGCCATTGTCGCGTACACGTGGGCAGGATTGCAGCTTTGCGCAACCGGAGGATAAGCCATCAGATTCGGTTGCATTCGACCTTTGTCGCCTCCGTAGTTCGCAGGTGGTCTTTGTTTCATCTGCGCAGTAGGTAGATATAGCTCATTGTTAGTCTCGAGAATCAGCTGGGAATCCCCTGTCAAACTCTCGGAGAGAGCGGATCGGACTTCCAGTTGGGGGTTCTCAGCGAGAAAATCCGTTGATCATCCGAATATTAATTTCTCGTGTTTGCCTTTCGACATCCGTGATTCCTAGAGACTTACGTGTTGCGCCGGTTCGCTGCTTTGTCGCTGGTGAACGAGATGCATGCTTTGCTGTTGAAGCTGGTTCACATTCGCGTAATGGGGGAACTGTCGGTTATGACTTTGCGGATGATGCTTCTGCTGCTGCTGACCAGGAGGCGACGTCGGGTCTACAACCCCCACTCTCGACCCCGGCCGTTCGATCTCCCGGTATACAGTGTATTGCTTCATCCCTCGCGTCACGATTCCGTAGTCGAGATGCGACTGAAGGGCATAAGAGAACTGGGTTATTGCAAAAGTCACTCTGAACATGGATTCAGGAGGATTTCTTCAATCAGAGTCCCTTCGCGATTTTGACGTCGCTCCCGCATGAATCGAGAAAGATAATTTCTTGGCAGTGGGGTGTGTATTCCCTTATCGTCCCAGTATGTTACTCACGTGCGATGACCGATTACTCCTCAAGCTTATACTGCGACTGAAGTGCCCCAGATCATCGGCTCGGAATTGCGATTGACTCGGTTGAGCGTGAAACTGATTCAAATTGTAAGCCGGGATAGGTGGCAACGGTCTTCCATTATGTTGGCCATACTGAAATATTTCGAAGCTCCTGATGTTGGCTCGAATCTCTCTGAAGCTCATTTCGCTCAAGCAAGAGACGATTTTATGTTTAGGCTCTACTTTCTCCGTTCCTGAGAAAGGGAGAACTTACGGGGTCAAACTGTTGTTGGTACTGTTGATGCTGCAACTGGAGTTTCCCGTGATACCACTCCTCCAGCTGCTGGGGAAGTCTTTGACTCCGCGGCTGAGTGCTCATTGGAGGGGGCCCATGGGTTTGCAGACCGTTGGCCATCACTAACGGAAGACCGTTTTGGTTCGGAGACGATCCGTAGTCAGCTGACGTTAGCCGACAAGAACTGTTCTGACTTCGCGTAGCCGCTACCTGGGTCTGAAAATACGATCAGAATCAGGCGCGGACAGGTGAAATTCACATCTCTGGCGGGACTCCTCACTCTCATCTGCTGTGAAGCTCGGGCAGATGATGACTCACCCTCTCCCAATGAGTTGGGTGCAGAACTCGATGCGAGGGGGGTCCTTGAGTTGTTGAACTGCATTGGCTAGGCAAGAGCGCTTTTTTCTGCTCTTCGACAAATAACCTCCTCCGCTCAGCTTCCATCGAGTGCTTGCTGCCACCGGGCTCCGGGATGGTTTTCCTGTTCTTCCCGAAACGGAACATGCCCCGGAAAAAACCCTTCTTGCGGGGTTTCTCATCAGGGGATAGGGGCGAGAAGGAGTCGAGAGGGATGGCTCCCCTCAATGGGGTCTGCACCGCATCGGGAGAAAGGTCTTCATCCACTGAAACGAGCAAGTTTCGCAGTCAGCATCGTGCAAGGACACACATGAGACACGGAAAATGTACTCCACAGTAACTGGAGTTTAAACATTCCCGACGAAGTTCTTTACAGGACTTCCCCAATAAATGGAGAAGAAGCGATCTTGGCCTTCCTCACCTCGTTGTACACGTTTGAAGCTCTTCGTCGGCGGCGTCGACCCATCCCATGCGGCAGGCAGACTCTTATCAACGGCTTGTCTGAAGCTGGGGTTGCCCCGCTTTTGAGGTTGGCTCAAGCTTTCGAGACTCGAACTCCGTTGCATAGAGAGCGGTAGACATCGCAGAGAAGGTTTCACGCCGTCGTACGATACCGTTGAAGACTCCGTTCCGGGCGATTCACCGTTGGCCATAGCTGTATGGTAAGGACAGGCGTTTGGTGAATTGGGCTGGTACTTCGCAGCTGCTAAGAGTTAGGACGGTGTTACGCGAGAGAATTCATCATTAGGTTCACGATCGGTCAACCCCACATGCAGCGCGACCGCGAGTCTAGAACTCGGGACGGATTATCCAAGTCACGGCTCCGTGAATTTTCCGGGCGCGACGATCGCAGGGAACGGGGGTCAGCAAACGATTCTACCATAGAGAAGCCTCCGGAGATTCGCAGCGGGAACGTTCAGAGAGACAAGCGTCATGCAGGAAGGAAGCTACAGCAATTTTTTTTCGAACGATTACATACTGCAGCACGCTGGATAAAACATCTGCACCGGGAAGAGCATTGGAGTCCTTGGCACCATAGGTAAAGGTCGTTGATAATCGACTACAGGAGGAGTAGTTAGTTTAGAGAGGGCACCAGATGGTTAGGATTTGATTACACCAAAACAGAGAATCGGCTCATGACCATCACCACGCTGGAGTCGTTCAGGAACGCTACTGGGGTTCCGACTGCCGTGCTCCCATGAGAAGTTCTTTTCGAAAAATCGATGACAGCGCCGCAAGCACTTGACCGATTCATGATAGGCCAGCCGAAAGAAATAGGTAACACCGCTGAAGGTCAGAGCCCTGACTTCAATCGTCGAGATGGAGGTCACTTGGGATACCAGCAGTCAGTCACCACAAAACAGAGAGAGACTCTGTCTCAACTCACAGTCAGGACTTGGTTTTCTGTTCTCCTTGTTGCTTCCTTGCGCAGTCTGCGGTGAGGCCACGCTATTCGCTTTCATCAAGTAATTCCCGCGACTGATCGAGTCCATCGAGTTTGAGCGGTACAGCGTTGTGCTGTTGGGCGCCCCTTGTGACACTGGAAAATGAGGGAGCATCATGAGGATTCCTGCGCGACGGTTCCCCCAAAGTGGAAGCCTTCCCGGGAGGAGGCTCGAGGTTCGGACTTCGTTGAGGAAATTGGCGGATTCCTGGCTATCCCAATCACAGGCACTTACTCGATCGCTGACGAAGATCTCCCCCGCTTCTAGATTGCTCCAAGCGATAATTGCCACCTTGCTGCTGTCGCATCATTCGATTCTCCTTATTTTTCTTATAAGTGTCGGTTGACTTGGCGTCTAGGTGTGCGTGTCGCTTCTCAGACATCGACTGTCGTCCGAATCCGTCTCTCGAAAACGCTCCATCGATGGCCAAGGACATACTGTGCAGAAGGAAGGATGTTAGTATCATATTCGCTGAATTTGAATTTATCCAGGGTTCGCCCTCCTTAATGTACGGAGATATAAAGTCAATGAAATCAACAGTCGGGATTCTCGGAAGGGATGAGGTCACGTATAACTCACTCGCTCGTGTTCAGCGCGGATTCGGAACCCCCGTCGTCGTTAGTGACGTTGGCGTTGTAGTCGTCATTGAGTAAAACACCATTCTTCTCTAGAGCTCCGGTCGAGTTATTCGGCGTTAGGTCTGGAGGACTGCTGCTCACAGGCGTGGGCCTGATGTTGCTCCTACCGTAGATTACTTGTTGCAAGCCGGCTTGACCGATCGGAGTTCCAGGGCTATCTAGGACCGAGGAAACGTCGACCTGCCCCGGAGAACCCATCAGCTTCTCGATGACGGGGTTCCGTTTGTTGATGGAGCCGTACACCTCGTTCCTGCGATCACGATCATGCGGAGGTGTGACGTTCCCATTGTACGGTGGCTGGCTGACGTTTTCTTTCGAGTCCATTATGGAACTGCTCCCAGAACTTGTGGAGAGGAATCCTTCCTCGAATTTGAGGTTTTCTTCGGAATCAGCACTTGGAAGCCTTCGAGCGACGGTTAGCTTGATGTACGGGCCGTCCATCTTGAACATTGAGTGTCGCAACGTATCCATCGCCTCCGAATTCGTTTTGCCGAGAAGGCTCTCCCCGTTGATCGAGAGCAGCTGGTCGTTGGGTTTTAATCGGCCGTCCTTGGAAGCTGCTCCTCCGTTAATGACAGACTTGATGAACAGACCCATGTCTTGCGACAGGTTGTTGTTCGTCGAGGTTTTGCCTTTCACAGAGATGCCCAACCCAGCTGACCCGGTATCGGTGGGTAAGATGTCTAACGCAATGATGTGCCGCTCCTTCCAAGGGTAGATTCCCACTTCCTCTGGAGGGGCGTCTACTTTATCCGGCGGCTGAAAAATCAAGAAAATCAATTGAGCATATCATGATGGAAGAAGCTACACCCGGGCCCAACTATCCGTGAGGGAGGCGAAGGATCACGGAGTGAGATATCATCATGATAACGGTTGATATAATCTCGAGAGCATTGAGGGAAAGATTGGACAACTCACGATTTCCCTTGGGAGGTTCTGCTCCAGGCACTCTTGTCTGGAAACTACGAGATGCACAGTATTCCCAGAAGGGATTGCTCTCAGCATGCCGACAACGTCCGGCTGGGTTTTTCCCGTAATCTCAACACCATTGACTTCGAGCAGTCGGTCTCCCGACCTCAGTCTCCCGTCATGAATGGCAGCGCCTCGGGGAAGAATGCTCTTTATATAGATTGGAGCCAATCCCCCCGAGAGGTTGTCTCTCGTCGTTAAACTGAAGCCGAGTCCCTCTTCTCCTTTCACCAACTCTATGTTGACCTTCTTGCCGATCTTTCTAGTATTGGCCGCGTTGAGAGCCGCGATCCTGCCGGGAGTGACGCCGACCACCATTTCTCGTTTGCCAGGGGACGGAGCGCTCTCCAACGAACTGTCCTTGCTCTGAACAGCGGTCTCGTCTCTGCTCCTCGACGGAATGGCCGGCGCTGCTTTCGAGATAGGAGATGCCGGTAGCGACAAAGATTTCCCAGCGACTTTAATAATTATTTGAGGATCCTTCAACGTCGAACGGAAAACCGCTTGCGCCTCAGTGAACGACAGTTGCAGGAGCGATTTGCCATTTACTTCTACGATGCGATCGCCTATCTGAAGCCGGCCGTCGCGATCTACCCGCGAGCCGGGCTCGATACCCTGGATAACTAGACCCAGACCCTCGAGGCCGTTTTGGTTCTGCTCGGGAACTACGTGTATTCCAAGAGGTTCGTCCTCGCTGGGCAAGATTACCACATTTTCTCGACCCGGATCGCTCGCTCCCGACACGTGTCGCTCATGCGATGCGGCGGGGCTCGAAGGCGTGTCTACGCCGGCCAGCGTACGATCTGCCGCCTCGTACCATTCGTAGGCACTTGCCAGCATTGAGCGACGATTGGCACTACGACTGAAATTGCTTTGGGGTCTTCGCGAAACGACTTCATCTTCGTCCGAGTCATCGATGCGGCCGGCTGAATCCTGCAATTCACGTATTGTTTCTTAGAAAGCCATCTATCGTATCCATCTTTCGGTTGGGAGCAGTCGTTGACGCCACCGTCCTCGTCTTGTTTGTATAGCCGCGGGTAGAGCGGGCGTCGTGGAACGAGAAAGTAATATATAGGCAGGTAGGAAGGAGATTGACGTTTTTAACGCGTATTTATCAAGATCATGGAAAGGAGAAAATCGCAGTTGTCATCATCAACACCTCACACCTCGCCCCTATATTGACAAGTGAGAGCCAAGACTCGCATATGAAGTTCGTTCTATTCGGGGCAACGGCTTGACGGCAGTACAGCCCGTTTTGCAAGAGCATCGATGGGGCTTCGTGGCAACTAACGAAACGCTATGGAGACGTCAAAAGTTTCCATCTGGAACTTCGTTGACAGTTGCCCGATGTGGAGCGCCGTTCACTTTCCAATTTTTTCGTCACATTCTCTTCTTCCGCTCCGACTGAAGGAATGGCGTGATTCTCCAGACCGCGGAGACTCACAAAATAATCTAAGCCTTGTGTCCGAACTTCGGAAAACTCGTCTGTATCAATTTTTTCCCACCGAATTCAAGCGAAAAATGTTCCGAGAACTCCTTGAAAAGACCCCGAAGCATCACGAGCAGACGCAAATGGCGAATTTCGCTGCTCGTGCAAGGCGCTTGAATTGTCGCGTTTTCGAACAATTCTGTATCAGGGCCCGGACTTTTCTGGTACGAAACTACGGATAAGGCAGAAAGAATCGGCTCCATGTTCGGCGATCGTGATCCATGGGGGTCGTCTGTGCTACTTGGGAAGCGAGAGCTTAAGGCCAGCTGCCAGCAAACTTCCAAGAAGTTCCTCCTCTGTTTTTACAATGCACCATCAGTGCGAAATTGTGTCTTACTTCTGGCATTCGTGAGCAGAAAATCTAGGCAGAAAAAATAAAGAATGACCCCTAAAAAGTCATCATGTATTAGATCCGAGGAAGAAGACATCGTGTGGCTCGGAAGCCTCTGATGGAGAATTCGGATGAACATCGAACGACCGTTAGGCCAGGGGGATGTGAGTGACGACTGGACTTTCCACGATTTTCGGCGGAAACTTTGGGACTTCCATACCTCGATCGAAAAAAAATGAACATCCACACTCACCCTATGCAGACTCTGACTCCGCCGACGATGGTAGCGGTTGTTCATTTGGTTGATATTGGAATTGCTGCTAACGTTGTTGATGTTGCTATTATTATTGTTGTTGTTGGTGCTGCCGCTGGAAGCGCTGTACTTCATCGACTGCTGATCACTGTTGCGGTTGTTGTTGCCATCCGTGGCTGAGATTGTACTAAAACTGCTACTGTTGTTGTTGTTGTTTTGCTGGTGATGATGAAGGTGATGGTTGCTGATCTGATGGTTGTTGAGAGCTTCTTCGGGTACGACGGCTGCGGACCATCTCTTGCCGTGATGATCAAGAGTGGCCACACCGTTTTCGCCTGCCATCAATCCTGCGGGTAGAGCAGTCCCGTTCAAGAGAGCTGGCTCGCTGCCTCGCCGAACATGCAACGTAGACATCCCTGCGTTCGGGAAGGACACGTTAGAGGATGGAGGAGGATTCACGACCTTTATGTGTAATTCCAAGAGCCGGGGATCGAGCACGCTTCCTATCGACATGCTCACTCCCCATCGGTACCTCGACTAGACTAAGACGAATTCTCGAAAGATGACTTGGCGAGCCACTGACTAGAGATATGCCGGGTCATTGTGCAGGTGAGTCAAGCATCTTTATGTAGAGCGTGGCATGCCTTACACGGATTACCACAGCGTGTGCGCAAGCGCTTGGAATAAGCTTCGATAAACACAATACCGATGATTCATGGATCGATACTCGATGATGACAAGAAATGGAAAATATCGTTTTGGATGAAGAAGAATTCGATCGCTTCCAACAATCGGTTCTATACGCTCCTCCCGTTGCTGAACTTGACCACATGGTCGCAGCTTCTTCGGAGCTTCGCACCAGACTTCTAGCGGGGAGCCGTGCAGCGATCAATACATGTGGCATGTCACAGAGACCCTTCTTCCACGCGACTGGAATCTGATCGGGACGATGCGACGGACCCTCCCATGAAAACAATGCAGTCCCCGGATCATATGAAGAGAAATCGAGTGCGATTATCGGCGCCGAATCTGACTTCAATGGGCTTCGTATACGCATTCGACTCTCGCCGGTCTTCGACTACCGGAAATCTCATCATCGTTTCCGTGATTTTCCTTATTTTTGTGCGTTGTGTGGACGTGGGTCACTCATTCTTTGAGCCGCCCTTCGATCTTTTCGCGAATAACCCACACCAGAAGCTTCGACCTAGATTTGAGCCGGGGGAAGAAACACAAAGAAGTGCGGCAGAAGACACCGAGCGCACGGCGGGAAGGAAGGAGGCGATCAAAGCGTCGGGAACCTCCAGGAGCGATCCCTGTCGTCGGATCAACCAATAGTCGAGGAATTCGGTGTTCTCCTCTATTCTCATACGGCGGTTCTCCGGTTCACAGAATGAATATGTTTAGAGGTACCATTCTCCAAGGAGAGCCGAAAGGGTTTCCGACACCTTACTCCGGCATCGATAAGACAGGGAAGTCGTCCCAGCCGTCGAATCCCCGTCGATAACTTGGCGGCGCTCAAAGTCATGCGCGGTGCACGAATGTCTGAGTCTTTAAGAGCGCATCGAATGATCTGGGATTAGACTTTAATCGAGGGCTTCCAGCATCGAGTCGGGATGAAAAGCGGAGATTCGAGCGTGGAACGAATGCTCGGGGCGGAAAATGAGTAGATGAGTTAGTCTGAGCTTCGAGTGAAAGGAGCAATCCACGAAAGATCCGTCGCGAACCCTGCGCCCCGGAGCCGGGCAAACCTATTGAATCTCTTCGCCAGCTCGAAAATATGGCGAGAATGCCAAACCTCAACCTAAGGGTACCGTTCGCGTTCCTCGTCTCTCGGAGATAATTATTCAGCTACTCTGCACTCACCTAACGATAGCTTCTCGGTCGTACAGGAGTCGGCATGATTCTCGATGAAGAGATCGGGACTCTCCGTTCCGACAGAGCTCGCGCTCGTCCCATCGCCAGTGTGATGCTGCGAACTCACGGGAGAACTTTGTTCGGCGAATAAGGCGATCAGGTTCTCCCGGTCATCACACACGTCTCCAATAAGGTCGTCTTGATCGAGAATGGCATCGTCTTTGTACGATTTCACATTGTGCACCGTGACCCAGGCGTCGTGTGGCTGGAATAGAATGGTTCGAGGTCAAGTACGGCGCGACATATGGATTCGAGTGGCTAATGAGAGGACCTTCGCTTCCCCAAGACGTTTTCCCGAGAATTCCACACTCTGATTGCGACCTCAACATTCTGTCGAGTCGGGGACATTGATCTCGGATGGTGCCCGGCAATCCGAGCATGGAGTCTAACGGGAGCTGTCCAAGCCGGATTTACCGCAATACGTCCGCCGAATTTCGGAGAGGAGCTCGTGGCAGGTATCAACGAATAAGATGCCGCGCAGGACCTAGCCCTGGAGAAACTCGTGACGGAAACTCGCGAGATGTCGTTTTGTGAGAACGCAGCAAGTGGAGGACATAATTTATTGGAAAGACAGAGCTTGCTTCCTAAATAACAGCTTGACACTGTCGAGAGAATGCGCGTAAGCAAGAGATTACTAACTCGAGCCGAATCAGTTTTCCCATGCAGCTCGTCGTGGCGAGGAGTGAAAGCCCTGAAGTCAGTTTCTCACAGTAGTCGTAGACATTTTTAGTTTGGCTGAGCCGGCGTGTATTATCTCATTAACAAGGAGCTCAACGTTTGCGGCTCAATTAAAAACGGACGGGAAGAATCTTGCTAAAAATAAAACCACTCCGCGGGCGTTACCCCAGAGCTGATACATCGGGCCGCTTCTCAACCACCGCCCGATAGTGTCTGAGCGAGGAAAAGCCTCCGAAAAACATGACTGGGGCAATAAACAAGAAGAATTCCGAATCGATAGCGATGCCAGGATCTCTGGAGAGACCGATATCGGAAGAGAGTGATCGGAGGGACACAGATGCCAGGTGTCGGTGCCCGTGTACCGTCTGCGACCGTCCCACGATCCGTGAATAATGTTCTCTCCTCGCCGCACGATTTTGCTTAGGGTTATCTCAGTCCGGGAGGGACGCTCCGACGGTGAGAGAAATCCCGAATGTCTATCACATCACTGATGATCCGATGAACGAGCAATATTCCGAATCCCTGGCAATGTCCGAAAATAATGATGGAGGGGGCGCAGGGCACTTACGCACAACTCGACCCTATAGCACGGCTTCGAAGACGATATCAAGATGAGCGTCAGCGGAAAGGTTCAGATAATCGATGGAGGGACATCAGGTCCATTCTCCAGTCGATTCGAAAAAAAAACATCACATTTTCTCACTCGGGCACCAGAAAAATGTGCGGAGCCTTCGAGGCAAAGACCTCCGGACTTGCAGTAGCTAGCCGTGATCTGGATTTTTCGGATCCTTATCGATACCCCCTCCTTGCCTTACGACCAAGGTCCTTGTCGACGTCTGCTAATAGTTTCCGACATAGAAGATGTGGAGTATAATGAATCTTTTCTATTTCGTTCAGGTCTTTCTGCCTCCAGGTCAGCGATTTCAAGGTGCTTCGCCTTCTTCTCGATGACGATATTTTAAAAATGATAATTTTACTGGGTTGGGCCCTGTGCGCCGATACAGGCCTCAATATCGGACGCAATCACAGCTCCAGAATGGTCTCATTTCTATGCGTTTGTTTTGCATGAGAAGAGGGCTTCACAGGTCATATTATGCCGAGAATGGAACTCGACTCGCTGGAACGTCCGAAAGGCGAAAACAAAAGCTGCTCATTATCTCAAATACCGCGTCGATGTTCCTGATCTCTTTCCGCTCTAAGCGTTCTATATTTCTGACACCTACATACCACCCGCTCGGGACGAATCTCGTGGGGAGGCATCTCGCAGCCGACCCGTCACCATAGAGAACATCTCGAAAGCCCAGAAACCGATTCAAAGTCTCTACGAATCTCCGTCTGCCACAGACCTCAGGGTTCGGAAGGGCAGGACTGAACGAGGTAGCATGAGATGGAACGAACTGAGACCGGGCTCCCCTTGTGAAATTTTATAGAGAAATGATCTGAAAGGCGGTTCCGGCATCGGCGACGAATGTCATGCTACCCCCACAGTTTTATCGCTTGACCCGAACCCGTTATCTCGGATGAGAGGTCAATATGTTAGGATCGCAATTCCAGAGAGACGGCAAATCCAGTCAGCTCCATATATCGTATGCTGGGGATTCGCAAACCGTGTCGGGAAAGAGACGCTATAAGATAGGGGTAGATTCCAGGTGGAGTGGGAGTGGGGGCAGGAATACAATAATGGCGAAGACGAAGAGTCGTGATCAGTGAGAGAACGATCCCCAGAAAGCGTCTCAAATCGCTTTTTCTGTGCGGGGGACCCTGTCATCGCATTGAGCAAAATCCAATGAGCATTCCAATAGTCGACCTCATGACTCATGGCGATGGACGATGCTCGTTCGCCTCCATCCCGCGACACGGCCACCGGAAAGAAATCTCAAGCAGGATGAAGGGAAGTGGCAGCACACGCGACAGGAGGAAAACGAACACGAGCTCCTCTACGCATGCAATTTTTCCGCGGAGCTCATCACCCTTCCTCCGCCGTTGTCGGTTGACTCGAATTTTGGTTATGCCCCCAATATCTTCACAAGGGATACGCGGTCCGGCTTCATAGACCCTGTACGCCGCAAGGGCGGACTACGATAGCTCGTACGTGGGGACGCAAATGGGTACTTGACGTCGGGGTAAGTCCAGCGTGTCGTCACGTGGAGGCCGTTCCATTCATTATCGTTTTCGACGAAGCAGAAACCCGCCAGGCACTCCAGGAATTCACCCGAATTGCCGAAGGATGATCGAACTTCTATTTTCGTAATTCCACTTTCGGGGATCGCGACCATCGGACATCCGTCAAACCTCAGGAATCAGTCACAGATGAGGGAACTACTCGAGAGAGCCATGGGATCGATTTATAAAAATTGGAAGCAGGACATGAATGCCCTTGCAATGGGCAGTCCACAGGAACTCTACTCGAAAATTCCGCCTCAATCTCTAGGGAGCGGAATTATCAAACTAGGCGACGAGCGACTACAAAGGTACAAAAATCTCGAGTCTCCTTTCAGCGCGTCCGCGAGCGAGCAGTCGTACCACTCGAAACTCTCACGACTGTCCAAACAAGAAAACGTCGAGGACCACCGCGACGGCAGGTCTGCTCAGCTTTCATCACGTGGCTGCACTGCAGTAAATTTTTGTTTGCTGGGAATTTTCGACGCCAAAACGGCGTGAGCGATCATTTCACTGAGAACAAGCGAAAACTCCTTGACAGCTCGCGAAGAGCCCTCTCTTGAATTATTCAAAAATACACCGTATCGCTCACGCTGTGTGTAATTCTCCCACACGTTAGCCCATGATCACGTCTCGAAATCCCAATACTTACTGTCGAATCACTGGTTCCGTTGGATCGTGTCAGATTTTTCTGATTACGAGCAACGCTATATTTCCGATGGCGACCCAAGAGGATAGACTTGACGTTGGACGTCATCTCCGTGACGTCTTCGTCAAGGACACATGGCCACCTCTGTAACGGAAATTCATCAAAGCGTGGTCACCACGGAGCCAACACTTTCACCAAGCGTAGCAGAGGATGCCTCGAAGAAACTGGCAGCTTCTGACGGTAGAATTCGCAAGACGACGCAAATAATGTTCCGTACTATGTTAATGAACTACGCGAACGGACCTCAAGTTCCCAAGAATGGCTAGACCCCCTTCGAGTCATACTCAGGACAAAAATCCAACCCTCATGCCAGTACCCGACTCGGCTCACAAGGGGATCATTGGCGCGTGTTCAATACCTAAGCTCACTGTGATGAGTTTTGCAATCCAAACACCGAACGCCGCCAGCCATAGGCACCGAGCAGGGTAATGAATCGAATCTCTACAGTCAAGTTCCGATGTCAAGACCAGCTGATTCAAATGTAATTTCCGACTCCGGCTCGATGGGATCGGAGTGAACACACGTGATCAAACGACAGAGCTGCTGGTGGAAGTCTGAGGAGAAAGCAAACAGGATCGCTCTGGGACGATGATTATGAACGTCAAACGTCGTTTTCGTTTTTCTCTCTTCATCTTTCGATTGGTTCCTGTATATCGTTCATATGGGAACCCGCGAAAGAAGGGATTCGCGCGGGGGGCGGAGCTCAAGGAAGAAAGTTGAAAAAAAAACTCTGACAATTGGCACCTCACCTTCATTTCGCTTGCAACGGGTACCTGTCGTCCGGATCGTCATCGCACTCGCCGGAGTCCCATATAGGTATATAACTCAGCGGTAATTTTTGGGGAAAAGAGGAAAAATACCGGAAGCTGCACCAAACGCCCGAGAAGACAAGCGACTTCAGTTCACATCAGCTGTGCACTGTGCCGATCGAGGCGGTAGCTCTTGAGAAACTGAAGCAAAGACTTGTAAAAGTCGAAATCGGAAAAGGTGACGGAGGAGAAAACTGGAGGAAGAAATCCAGACCTTCAGATAAGAATACAAAAAAAAAGCCAAGCTTTGAGCCGACACTGGAATGCTCCTGCGACCGAATCTTCCAAAAACAAGACTTCATTCTGGATGAATGTCGTCGCACTTGACCGGAGAAAAGGGGAACACAAATTACGTGCCAGAGAAGAGTCGGAGTAGGAAGACTCAAAGTTTTGGCCAACAATGGTGAGCCAGGGGGATGCAAAAGCTCAAGATTCTACAGGGCCGAAAGAGGGGCAAATTATCTCGGTCGCTCAGTTTATAAGCTTAGCCTTTTTTCCTAAGCGGCATTACTCGGTCGACCGATGGACGTCGCTCCTCACTGCTATTAAGCACTCGACGGAACAATGTCTTGCATTCTTTCTCGGCCAGCAGCGAGGCTCTTCGCCATTTTCTCGGATGATAAACTGTATCACAGGGGCTGGAGCTACGGCAATCCGCTCCGCGCTGACCAGAAATGGGACAAATAACCACACCGGCAACAAAGCACCCAAACATAAGCAGAGAAGGGGAAAAACAGCCCATGAGTGGGAGACTCTGACCAGCACCAGCAATGAATGCCGAGCGGATGATTAGTATGCGCGACAATCTTTCTTCTTAGGCACGCCGACCGAGAAAGCTGAAGAACGCATCGAAGACCGTATGGCCGGAGGGTCACTACTCACTACGAATCATGATGGACAACCACGTCGTTTCTACATCGACACACCGCATTGAAGCTAATGGGATGTATTTTTTAAATGATTCCCATTGGGTGAATCAAAGCGACTCCCCCGGTTTTCAGAGCAGGCTCGCCGCTTCCGAAATAATCTCAGAGCTTTAATTAGTTCTCGAAACTAATCAAAACAACGAGCGCCCACGGCATGGCAAAAACAAAGGTTCGTAAATATAGATCTTGAAGATGGAATTGCCCGGGAATTTCCATCCCAAAGAGACCCCTCGGGTTAGGGCAACGCTTGAGAAATGCTCAAGACACGGAGCGAGTCGGATTCGGGGCGGCAGCGCGGGCAAAAAATTAAGAGCTGCGACTGGAGGTAATGAGGCTCGAGAAAGCGTCCAAATCACACTGTGTTGAGAACATTATCGATGACGCTCATGAATATAAGCCCATGGAGGCTCGGAAAACACCGCTCATCTCATCGAGCCCAGTCGAACAGGGTCTCCGAAGCTATGAGAGCGAAAGACCAAGCCCCCCGTCACAAGCGTTGTTTTCTCCCAAGGCAAATATACGGTTATTTTTAAATGTTGAGCAAGCATTTGTCAAAGTCCTTCTTCTTCCTTGGGTATCGAAAGCGGACTGAACCTCACAACGATCAGACGCACAGCTTGAGACGTCGAAAGATTTCCGTTGCGAAGCCGTGAACGGTTTCGATTCGGAACGAAGACGCCGTCTAGCATTATACTGTCTGAATGTCCATCCGTCCGTCGACTGGCGGGTGGCTTACTTCGCTTGTCCGCCATGAGTCCAGCCAGCTCGCCATTCCGGAGGA
This sequence comes from Galendromus occidentalis, assembly GCF_000255335.2. Classification (NCBI taxonomy): domain Eukaryota; kingdom Metazoa; phylum Arthropoda; class Arachnida; order Mesostigmata; family Phytoseiidae; genus Galendromus; species Galendromus occidentalis. The sequence continues at coordinate 108,359 of NW_003803673.1, forward strand.
AGCAAACGTACTTCCCGCCCCTGTCCATGAGCAAAAGAACGAAAGCGTCGATCCGTGCGACCCGAGAAAAGACATCCGAGCTCGAAGCACTTGTCTCTCTTCATTCCTATCACTCGCCGTCTTGCATGGAACTTTTGTCCGACACGAAGTTTTCCCCACCTCCTGTCGCCGCGGACACGTTTTGCCTCGGTTAAAAAACTGGGTTACTCGACGGAGCAGAATTCTGTCAGCTCCCGCCAGACGATATTCGGCTCAAATTCAGCGCGGAGATCGGGAGGCTGATAGCTTTCTCAAGCCCCAAAATAAAGGTCCTTTCAAAATCCTCGACAGAGCCATGTCATGGTAATTCTCAGAAGACGACTCGCACCGTCGTGCTCACCCCGTTTTCTGCTCTGTCCATACACAAAGAGGCGAATCCAAAAATATGAACGATTCGGGGTTCATATATAATCCTGGGGCGCGCACGACTACCCCATGACACGCTTCAGTGGCAGAATTTAACGATGGCGAGATACTGAGTTGAGTTTATTGCTCGCTCAGCTTTTTTTAATTTTCGAAAATGAGCCGACATGAACTTCAGAATCGAGTCGGACTAATTGCGCTTCCAGCCACGAGCAAGGCTATCCTGAGCGTTTCGAGCTTCTGTTCTGTGAAGGGTTGCGTGGGCTCTCCACGAACCGCTTTCCGATGGCTCCATACAGCCGCGATACGAAACTTGAGAATTAACTTCGCCTGTCCGCTCAGCCTGTGCCGAACTTCTGCGTCCTTGGCATTCCCGGAATCTAAGAACGGAAATAGCCACCGAGGAGAGCAGCAAGCTTTTCGTCGGGGAGGCATCATAGAGATACTTATCCTCATCGGGGTTGATACCGAAACCAAACGGACAGTTCGGGGCTCGGGAAGAGCGACCCGAAGCACGAATCGCTGCCGTTCACTAGAACTCACAGAGCGACTTATCGCTTGTGGGTCGAAGCGATGACCATCCCCACATCTAGTTCCATTAGAATTCCCTGGAACCGCTCCGCAGCTTCCGCCTCCAGGAGGCCTACTTTCCATGAATAAAAAGTTGAAGTCATTCCAAAGATCTCCACAGGAAGCGGGCAGCTCGCCTCATTGGGGGTGGGGGTGTTCTGCAGCGATCTCTGAAGAAATCTGGCACTTCATGCTGTCAAGATGTCACTTCAGCGATTTCGGGCAGCGAGCTCCCGGAATCTTCGGATAAGCAAAGACGAGCTCGGATTTGCTTTTTCGACAACAGAAGAACCCGATGGATTCTCGGATTCCAGGTACTGCTTATCTGTGCGCACAAGCCGAAACAGCCGAATCGACGATGAGAGCCGCTTTTGACGGTGGAATCTCGTCGAACGACTTCAGCCGGACGACAGACAAGGCTCGGAACATGTCTACCTTGGCCGCGATGCGCGATTCGTCATTCCCATGTAACAGTGCGGTGAGTGAACACGGTGAAGATTCATCTCCGCCCACACACCATTCGCCTTCCAATTTGCTCATCGTCTCGTCCCAGATAGGAAATACATAGGAGCGGCGCGAAGTCATTAACGGCTATTCGCAACAGAGACACGGAGATAGTCCTCTGGAATCGATGGTTTGAGTTTTGTTCCCGTCCGACTACGTGGTCGACCCCGTAAGACCCCGCGGAGGCTCGGTCGAAATGTCATCGATATGATCATAAATCATCGCGAGCTCCCCCTATTCGAACCGAACCTTTCAGTCCGTGATTGAACAAATCCGGAAGCGAGTTATTCACAACTCATGGGGAAAACGAAGCCAATACGCAAGACCCTTCGGCATCCCTCCCATTCTGGGAAGCTTGAAGAATTACGTATTGTGGATCTACACCGAAACCCCCGGGCGATCACTATGGCACCACGCGAGGAACCTGAATTTTATTCCCAACATCCCTCGACCGCGATTCTCCGGTGAATGTGGGAAAAGATTGAACAGTGTCAGTGTTTATCCAGTATGACGGATGAGCTGCCAGGCGCCCATACGACTCCGCTCCCACACCGTCACAGCAGTGTTCATCCCCTCAAGATCGATGACTAAGTGTTTTCCCGTCCTAACGGTCTTGGCAACATGCCTTGGCAAACGTGGAGTAGCGCGGTAATTGGTGCTTTCACCGCAAAGAGCTCCGCGGACAGGATCTCGCTCGAGCTGCACGCGACGTCCCTTCCCTTCCGTCGTATACATGGCACGCAGCGTCTTCATCCGATTTTTTAGCGTTTCCGATTCTAGGGCGGATAATCTCGTTCCAGAAGCACCGACAACAGAATGGAAACAAAAGCCGGAGGCAGCCAGGTAGTCAGCCATTCGGCGCGAATTGAAGCGTAACATTTGTTGAACAAAACTCGGTCAGAGCTTGGAAACAATTCCGAAAGCGAAGCAAGAACCCTTATTCCAGAAAAGCTAACTGTTCGAATAACGACAGAACGCGTTCACTAGATCGGATCAGTTCGGCCTTCAGATAAAGCGAGAGTGGAGCTTAAACATCCGGTTGTAGGTGGAATCATGAATAATTTATTCCTCGAACCTCCTTTCGACGCAGTACAAGCGTTGTACAGTTTTTGCCTCCCAGCTGTTTCGAATTTCAAACAATTGCTCGAACGCCGCGCCGATCCCTTTTCTACAAATGGGAATAATTAACGGACTTATTAATTCCCTCCGGGGAACGAACGGCTTTGAAATGGATTGCTCGCAATCAGGAATAGCGAAACGCCTCAATACGGCGCACGCCCATCGAGGAAATGTCATGAAAGGAGAGATCCCTCCCAAGTGACGAGTGAGCTCGGAGCTTTCTGCCCCGAGCTCTCGTCGGACTGCGGTGAGAAAATAAATTATTGAACCATAACGTCTGACGGATCCGTCAGGATCTAACGATCGGATGGCAAGCGTCCAACGGAGCGGGGATGAAGACGCATTAGGCGTACAATGTCACAACGATTCTTTCGGTGGTCGAACCAGCCATCCGCCAGACAAGCGTCACTCTTCATCCGAGTCGATGAAGAGAGAACAAAGATGCTGCCGAATAAAAGGGGACGAAAGTCGAAAACGCGGTTAGATCAGGCTGTCTCCGAAGCAGCGTGCAAACCTGATGGCGATTTTGAGAATCGAATCGGCTATTGTTTAATTGAAGTCTTGCGACGTTTTGAATGGGAGGCTGAACCGGGGGAATAACTGCCGCCGAAGTTGCCGCCGCTGCTGCTGTCTACTTCGACTGAGACCTTGGCCCGTGTGGGAGTTCGCCACCGCCCTCAGATTGCGCACTGACTGAGTGAGTGGTTGCTTGTATGCCTGGCTGGCTGACTTTTCGTCTTCATTTTTTTCTCGCAGTCAGCTCTCAGAGTTACGCGTCAACCACGCACCTTCGGAACAGAAAGAATATTCTATGACCCCCGCTGTCAGTTCCCCTCGACTTCGGCCACCGATACCCGATCGAGGTTCCACCGAGTCAACCTTGAGCACAGTCGAGAAGCCGATGGAGCATTCCGGGATTCAAATGCTTACAGGTACACCAACGTTGGAACCCAACGCTCCTGAGGCGATTCTTCTGCGCGCGCCGATTTCTTCTCCTCCCGATGCGCATCGCCGTCCGGAAACCCAACTCCGTTATGACCACAAATATGAGGAGCATCGCCGCTCGTGGAGGCTTGGATTCCCGGACAAACCCCCGTCTCGCCTTGCGGTATTCGGACGCATTGTTCATCATCCTTTTCATTCTCCTCGTCGCTCACATATTCTCCTAATCAACCCAATCACGGATGATCCCATTCTTCGCTGCTTGTTCTTGATGTACAGAACACCTTCGCGCCGCTCGTGCGTCAATGACGTCTCGCGTGATGTACGTATGCGAAACGGGGTTCCATCAAAAGTCAACCGGATAATCGATTGGAGCCGCAGGCTGAGAGCCGAGCGTCAATTCAACTCGATTATTAATAAGGAGAACGTGGCAGTCTGATCGATGTCGATCATGCTGCTTTCTGTGGATTTTCGCTCTGTTTCAGTCGCATCAGCGAAGAAATACGTCAACGTTTGACCGCGTTTGTTGGCGTGTTGCCGCTTGAATTTTCGCCAGAGTGAAAAGAACCGAGGAGCCATGTTGCTCTGCTCACAGTAGTCGTTATCCGGGCGCGCAATCCGCACTGAGCGAGTAACACGATTCGGCGATTCTCATGAGTCCATCCAGGAAAATCAGAATTCGCTTCTGGCTTTCCCGGAATATTCTGCAGCGTCAGAAGGTGGCGCAACCGCTCAGACAGCTGGAAGTTTCAGCTCGAGGAGGGGTGAACTAGGGGAGGACGCTGTGCCACGAATGGACAAACTCGAATCTTCCGGTGCCGCCGCATATCCTGGGCACGTGAACGTGTCCTCACAGAGGCGGATAAATGCCCCTTTCTCTGAGTTCCCTCCAACGTGACGTGTTGGCGGAGAATCGAGTCGATTGAGGAATTGGGCATCAGAAAGATGTGCCGGTAGTCTTCCGCGAGGGCATCCTCATGAGGAAAACTTCGGAAATACTCGATGCTGGCCTGTCGGTCGGGGGCTAAGAGCTCGTTTTCAGCTTGTCCAAAGCCTCGCTTGTTCCGCTTTCGCGAGCGGCGGCTTTACTACAGGAACACATGAGACGATCACATGAGCGTATTTGACGACGAGACAGCGACCGAAACCAGATTGCCGGTACTACAACAGACAGAGTCAAGCAAACAGACGGCGACTCAGAGCCAAGAGCCAACACAGACGCTCCGTATCACGATCGGCAGAACACGCGTTATTCACGACGCCGTCCTATCCACGAGCCATTGTCAGCCTGATTAAGCGGGACTTTGTCGCTTTTCTGCTAATATAAGTCTTGTATCGTTCGAGCCGAGGGGTCATCGGCTCGTCGACGTCGTGTTAGGCCAGGCCGCGGCGGCTAGTGGAATGATCGAGTTCTCGAATCGCTTGACTCCGCGAGAGACTCTCCGAACTGCGGTATTCGATGAGCAACGACATCACCATCGAACGATTAGAAAGGATTGAGACTCGCCCGGAAGCGAAGAGTGGAGACGCGTAGTGACGAGACAAGTACCACGCACTTGATAAGAAAAAAAACGCTAGAACCAAGGGGACCGCGTTCCCCAATCAAGATCGAAAGTTGAGAAGAGTTGCGAGGAAAAAACGGGACACAAGAAGAAACTACACAAAAACATTCCACGGTGTTTTTCAGTGTTTCTGAAAGGGGAGTCCCTGCGGAACCAATAGAAAAGTCTCCCGTGCAATCTCGTTGACCCCCCTGACACCTACAGCGAGCAGGAAGAATTCATTGTCGCCCACCCTCGTCCCACTTCTAGGCTGAGAGCGAACTTTCGACCCTGTGAGCGCTTACTCCTGCTTCGGGTATCGTCCGCAGGGGGGTCTTCTCCTAGCGTAGCGTGACAAGTCCGATTCAGTGGCTGGTGGTCGCATCGTTCGTCGGACGGGAAACGCTCACTGCCACGAGCAGGAACGCCTGTTTTGGTCTGACAGACTGAAAACAGTTGGCTCGGCAGGCAGGCGGACGGGCATGCAGGCAGGCAAGCAAGCGAGCGAGCACACAAGCGGGTGGACGGGCGGTCTTCTCGACGGAAGAAAAGGCAGACAGACAGACCGACTAACCAACGAGTCAAGTGGTGGCGGTCAGATAGTAGTATGTTCACTTCCATTTTGGCTCGAAAAAGGTCTTCGCATCGCTTGTCCGCCTTTCGAGCCTGTCTGTTACCGGACTCTTCTTCTTCTCCGACCGTTTCTGGTTTTCAAAACACGAACAAAATGCCAGCATCACAACAAGGGAACGCTCACACGGAACGACGTGACGACAGAACGTGTGCATAACTCCGGCTCCGCCAAGAGCTACCCCTGACGCTTCCCCGTCCCATGAGCATGCAGCGTTTAACTCGAATTTCCGTGAGTGGAATGATCAGAGCCGTATTCTGTGGAGGCGTAAAACGAATAGTGAAGAAAATCGAATGGTCGTGGTCGTGCAAGAGAACTCGACCGAGAGAGAATTCGAGATTTTCCATCGGGGAAAATGCAGCTATATGTACGTGACGTCGCGCGTTGTCTTTCTGTTCGAGCTGCCAGAGATGGTATCGGATCCACACATTCGTTGTCGGTAACACATGACATGATGACTGTGTTTCCGGCGCGCCGCCGGCGACTTGCTCGTCATGTATAGATCATGATCGAGCGGAAAATATCAAAAGCCTTCGATCTAGATGGAAATCAGGGGAACCTATGCCGCCCCCCCTTATTCCTCCAGGTCAGATCTGAACCGGACTACAGCGCGAGAATTCTATGAAGTCGCTCGTGAAGCCGATAGAGCCACGGAAGCTACACAGGCTCCCGGTCACAAGACAGATTGCGAAATGTGAACGACGATCGTCGCAAAATTATTCAGCAAAAGCATCTCGCACAATACCGCGAATATAAAACTTCAGTTTCTCACGGCAGTGTTTGCAGCGGTGGCTGAGGTTATTTTCGCTCGGACGTCAAACAACAAAAAAATATGGGTTAGACCACAAATTGGGTTGAGAAATGCTGAGCGCGAGAAGAAAAATCGCGTTATAGCCCATCGTGCCGATGTGGATTCCGACTGCGCGGTGGAGAAAACATGAAAAAACAGAACCTTCCCGGTTAGCGGGATGGAGCCGATCGGCTACCTATCTTCGATCATCCCTTCGGAAAATAAATCGCGGGGCGAGAAATCGAAGCCGTCCCTTGGGTATCCGATTCCTGCTCTTATGACTCTCGGCTGAGTCTTCGTCCGCAACAGAATTTTCCTCCTCTCATCATCTCTGAGGCGAAGCGGCCGCTTCCGCTTCGAGAAAAGTGATTCCGACCGACAGAGTGCTACTGCGGGAAACTGCGAGAATCCATGAGATAACTCCGCTGTCGAACGTCGTAAGTCCGCGAGAATCCCTCGGAGAATTCCAATCGGAAAATGGATGAGTGAATAAATAAATAGGACACCGTCGGAATATGCGGAACGATTTGTGACGGGTCAATATCAAGTCGGGAGGTTTACGTGAAAAACTTGATGATTAAATAGACACGACTTCTGAGGATGGACAGCGATATTTTAGAATTAACGATGAGGAACTTCGGAATCAGGAAAGAAGAGGATGACCCTTGTGGAGTTTCAAAGTTCACCCGACGGAGTAACTCACTGGAAGCTCCGTCCGAAAGAGTGGCTCGAAACTAGGCAAGCGTCTAGAATTTCAAAGCGGCTCCCTCTCTAGACGCGAAACTTGTCCCGCATGCCACGAATTCTAGACGATCCGCAATCGGATTTGCCGACCCTCTCAACATTCTAGCAATTCCGAACTAGACTCCTTGAGCCAATCATTCAGAGTCCCTAAACGTGATCGGAGCTGCCAGTGCGATGGAGGAGAATCTTCTCCTTTCCTATTCGATCGACGATTTTGAATTGTCTAATTTCTGGTTGCGTCTTGCGAATTCACCGTCCGTCAAAAACTCCCATCATGGAAATACTTGAGGTCCCGCGATGACTTTCGAAGTATCCAAGGGGTTGGCATCCTCTGACACGTGATGACTATATGTAGGTATACGGTATCCACAAGCTGCACTGCATACCAAACGGCACTCGAAGACACCTGCTGCGATCAGAGACACTTTTTTCGAACAGCTCGTGCACAATAACCCTGTCCGGCACTTTGACCAGCACCGAAGGCTGGCAAGCTCTTCGACCGACTGACTGACTGAGTGGCAGACGGACGGGCGGGCTGGTCGCTGACTTGCTTGCGGGGCTGGCGTTCTGTTGCCTTCGAAGCGGGCACTGGATATCCACGGAGCCGTAAGACGTCGCCGCCATTTTGGATTCGGCTCAACTATGGTGAGGGAACTGGTAGCGAGAACGTAACGCCGCGTTACCAGAGCCGCCGACAGGACGTTCGACTGACTGCTTTCGTATTTTCCTTGCTGCTGCAAGCTGGTTGCTTCCGATCAGAGAGCTGCATTAAGATCCGCAAAGAAAGGATAATGCTGTCGAGAGTCGGATAAATATCGAGTTCAACTTTCTGGCGACCGTGAAGCTCCCGACAGTTTCGAAATCCATACATCGAACTCACAGTTGGTTTTCGAGATCGAAACACGATCACTCGACTTGTTCTGGATTACTTAATCTGCTCCAAAGTAAACGAGGAAGAGTTCGTCGGTGGTTTTCGCACTCACGCAACGTCCGCCAGCCAGTCATGAAACGTAATCCGCATCGATAATTTCCACAAAGCGGACATATTCATAACAGAGACATTCTTCTGAACTGTATCGATTTGACCGCTATTAATGCTGCAGCGACAACATCAAAGAGCTCTCCGGCGCGATCACAGTATTCGTGATTCTCAATATTCTTGTAGAGTATTGTAAATAAGTGGCTCATCAGCCTTCCGTCAGGCTTGCAGAGAAAGTCAGGCGCTTTGACCTGCGAGAGGTCGCGCTGGTTCCACAGCTGGTATTCCTCCGCAGCAGTTCTTCGATAGTGTTCCGGAGTCCAAGGATGCGACCTTCGCGACCTCCGGAATCCGGGAAAATCGACCATTCAAAAAAAGAACACGCGATCTCAACAAGCTCTCTGATAGCATAATCCGAAGCTCAATCACAATCCCGCTAAAAGGAACCTGACGGATATGCTCTTGGTCCAGGTCTAGTATTTTGGGAGTAGGAAAGTCGTCTGGCTCCGAGCAGGGAGGGGCCTCTGAAAAGAGAGATCTCCAGCGGAGGAGTATTTATCGTAAATCAGCTTTATTTGGTCACCTGGTCGTCTGACGTGAGGGAGCAGCGAGCTAACGCCGCCTGGCCTCGGAACAACCTGACGTACAGCAAAACGATTCTGACCGAGCATCATTCACCGGGAGTTCCTCTGTGATCAGAAGAACAAGAAAAAACCCCACGGGTACCCTTCTGCTCGATATCTCCAACGATTGAAAAGATTTCTGCCCGTAGCGATCCAATCCTAAAATCGGGCGATGTCCACGGGTGTCGAAAGCAACCATCCACATTCTCTCCAGACTTTATCCCATAAGCGATCTCATGATCTCTATCTGCAGGCTCGAGACTGAGGAGAGTATTCGGAATCTCCCGCCTTGGGAAATGCGAGGCCATTGATCGGAATACTTCCGACGAAGATATTCACTCCGGCATCCGACACAGCAGCATCCGCCTGAATCGAAGCCGATAGAATTAGACGATCGAGGACAAAGCAATCGAGACCGAATTCTCCGCGGAGAGAACGAATGGTCATTGGCCAAGCGGCGAGGCTCGCGAAAGAACCCATTGCATTCAAACACAGAGCTCGTGAAGAATTCCAGTTGAGAATCATTCAAGAAGAATTCCGAGTTTCAACATCGATGGAGCGACGCAGCTTCTCGAATGGTGTCTGTCTTCTTGACGAACTGTCTCGTCTAATTATTTTTCCATTGGGAATCGAGTCTCGCAGCCCTAGTAAGAAATTTTATAGGAATTCGACTCGACAAGCTTCGTCACGGAGACGTCGCATTCCGCGCGCTGTCGCCTCGCTGCAAGTTTGGCTGACAGCTTGAGTCGCGCTTTCGCGGCTGATTTTCTTCCCGGGTAATCCGAGAAATGAAGCAAGTTCCAGTCAATAAGGACCTGCTCGGTACCATTAGAAGAGGATCGCGATACTTCTCTCGCACCGATTCTGCCCTTTTCCCGCCCCGAATTTCTTAGAGTCCCTCTCGTTCTGATCTGTGGAGAAGAGACTGCGCCGGGGTGGCTCTCCGGATATGTATTCTGTGTCCGATCGGTTCTTCAGTCGTTCCAAATGGGGAAATCTTCCTGTGACGCCAAGTGGAGAATCTACACCTGCATTATCACCTTCAGAACCCTCACCGGTTCTCGTCCGCGCTTGTTTTTAATTCTCTACGAGGTGAATCATCCAAGCGAGCATTTCGTGAGCCATCGTCTCCACGATTTTCGGAGCATGGCTGCGATTCCGCATTGAGAACCGCCCGAGGAAATTCCATCGTGAAACTCGAATAGATCGCGCTCTGTCATCACAGTGGACAATAAGCATGAGATCCGCTCATAAATAAGCTAATTTGATGCTCGAGATGCCCCTTCGCGTCTTTCAGGGATAAAACGGAATTGATGGTCGGGAATTTCGACCCAATTCAATGACACTGCGCTCTCACCGCGCCCAGATCGGGTTTTCATTCGGTGTCGATACTTCGCTCCAATATCTCTGCCGGGTTCCCGCTGCATCAGAAAGCGATCCGCTCTGAATTACAGGGTAAGTTACACACACAGCCGCTTTCAATGTCAAAGTCCGTCGTCGGAGGTCCAGTCAAGAAACTGACTAAGTAGCGCCCTCCGTCGGGAGCTCGCGTAAACCAAGTTCATACTCTCTCACAAACAATATCGATGTTCTCTCCCTGAATTACTGCCGAAGCTCCCTCTCTCATGTGTGACCGAGCTGCGGCATGGCCGACGGGTCAGCTGCCCTTTCTCAAATAGACGACCATTTCTGATCGTCGCTGACTTGCTGCCGCTACTCACGTGGCAAGCTCCCCTTACCTACAAGCGGCAAGGCACCTGCCTCCACCACTTTCTGGTCGGATCCAAAGTTTACTAACAGACCCTTGCCCATTGAGTCTCCCCCTCCCCCGAGCAGCTCTTCCCGTGTCAGTCGACGCTTGCCGTAAGGTGGAGCCACCTGACGCGACACGGATAAAGCCGAGACGATGAACTGATTGTCACCGGCGCTCCATGTCGGTGTCCACCAGCGAGGGGATCCATTCACGATATACACGGCAATCAAAGAATAACCCTCTGATCGGGACGACCACGAGTGAGGTGGGGGAATCGCTTTTTTCGAATAGAGCGCAGTAGGAACTCACGGACAGCGACGCATTCAATACGAAGTGACATCTATCAATCGGCAGCCACCATCAAGCTTCACTGAGTCCTCGCCTAGCAACGTCGATTGATCGATGTTTTCTCTGACCAAACACGGAACAACGCTGTGTTTATTTGTTCGTCAGATGTTAGCTGACATGAACAATAGTTTCCCGGACTAAAGCGAATCTCAAACACTTCATCACGAACTCATCGATTCGAAGCGGAACGGATTACTCTCGCCCTAAAGCTCCGAACAAGTAGGGTACAGACTCGAATTCTCTCAGTACATTGGCCTGCGAAATCACGCTAATCACGCGAGCTGGGGGCCATGCGTTTCTTCTTCGGCACTTCGAGATTCAATTACTGCGAGCGGCAGAAGTCATCGGCAGCTATTGAAATCGACTGTGGACTTTTGAATCTTGCGGCGCGTTCATGAGCCGTTCCCGGGCGTGCTAAAGCGAAGCGCTTTACTTGCACTCCGTTCTCACGCCATTATGTAGGTAATTAAGACGGACGCACGCTCTGAGAATACACCTTCATGACATTACTTGTTATGAAAGTGAAATCATTTTCGCTCTCTGCTCACCACCCATGCTGCCACAACGAAACTCTCGGCGACCACAACTGACGGTGGTTTCGCAACTCCCCAACACGGCACGCTTCGTTCTTCGCACGCTTTCTCGTGGTTTCTCACGCGCAGCTGTGATTCCGCTTAGCAAGAGACACATCCACGAGAGAATCATGGGCATGGGAGCCATGCGGACAACATGCGAATGCAGTGAATCCATCCATCGAGCGACAAGTCAACAACGAGAAAAAAACGGAGGGTTCTGATGCCCGCCCGGAAGACCCCCGGCTAATGCCTACAGAGAATCACCTACATGTCGTCCCGTCTCCCTCTTCTGAATAATCACCGGCAGGGCGGTATCTACGTATTATGTGCCGGTGAATAATTAGCGAATCAACATCAACGGTAGGTACATAAAAATTGCTCCGAGCAAAGTTTTTCTGGCACGACTTTTCGCGTGGCCGACGATTCGCAAAAGTCGTCTGAAGCGCCGATACATAACGATTACGGTCTAGTTCGTCTGCCGCGGCAAACGATAAGATGTCGAGGAATATCGCTGTTCGAGCCTTCATGTCGCCAGCAGCGGGCCACTACCTCGGTTGTCGCTCGCACGCTTGATGTGACAGTGACGTTAAATACCGAACTCATTGACAGCAACAGGACGTTGGTCCAGTTTCGGAATTCCTCCGACCCGGTCGCTCCTGATAGTGGACTGGTTCTCTTCCTTCGCCAAAGAAGCTTGTTTCCGACAGCATAGCGTAATCCTCACCTGCAAGAGAGAAGAAGCATTGTCACTTTAACTCGATACGGAACTTTCGCTAGCTGGCCTTTCAATCATCAAATCCCCCTTCCTCCCCCGTTGAAAGCCGCATGACTGCGTCAGCGAACCACCCGCGGATAATCGAGACTCGAGACACAGCATCACCTATGATTCATTCCCACTCAGCCATACGGTCGCTCCAATTCCACGCCCTTGATCTTGGGGAAATCGTGGCTACATGGATGGAGACCGGAGCAGTGTGTGCCCCTTAGCTTTCGGAGAAACTGATTGACCTAGACCGGATGATCCCTTGAAGCTTTCTAAAGACCTGTCTGGATAGCTCTGGAAGAGGATTCCAGCTTCTGATTCATGTTCCAGAGTTCTCTCCCTTATGGCCTTAAGCTCGATCATGAGCTCATAATGAATCCTCTGGTTCCGGGCAACGAAATTGATTACTGCCCGAGGTCGTCCCTTAGTTGTGGGAATGGACGAGGTGGGTCACCTGCATGGGGTAATCTCGAAGTTGTATATGCTCCAATTATGCAGTGTGGAGAACAATTCCGCTCTCTAGGTGATCTGCCGCGAGACACTCCGATCTGTTTGGGAATGCTTCTCAGGCTCTGGCAACGAGCAAGATCCAAACAAACATTCTCGAACAAGTTGTTTATGAGTCGTTCAGTGGGAAACAGAGCCTAGATAACAAAACAAACACGAGGATCCCGCTACTTTCAACCGAGACCGTTCGACTGGGACCGGGCAGCTCCTACTTTTCGGAGCGTGCTGATTCCGTGTCCGCGAGACGAGGGAGCGAGAATGGCTCCGCTAGTCCGTCAGTCCTCTTGGAACAGGTACTCCCAAGTCTGCTTGTGAGAGTTGTGGTGCCTCACGATTGAGCACGGAGTCTATCGAAGTCCCGTAGAAAATTCCTCACCTAAGGGCTCGATGGAGGAATTCGGAAAAGAAACAACTCGCCCGATGTAGGACCTGGCTTTCTTTCATTCAGCTCCGGGGCCGAATAGAGTCGGAGCCGGCACAACGGCATCGACATCAAAGCAACTCGTTCGCGATCGGGGACGAAAGGATATTGTTTATTCCATCGAGTACACAGAAGTCGACGCTGGCATCGTCCATCTTGTACACTGCTCACCAGTTTTCGCGGCCATCGCGTTGAGGAAGCGAGAGTCAGATCGTCTTCAGATTCACCCCGTGGAAACAAAAATCAAAACAGCGATTTGCCTCGTTTGTGATGCGAGCCATTCACGAAGCCGATTTCTATATCCCGACGCCTGGCGCCATTCCAGGGCATCGAGCGGCTACGATTCGGACCCCGGGGGGACCACACCCTTTGCAAGATATTAGTTCGTTTGTTCTACTTCAATGACATCGTTCCGAATTACGAATTATAAATGTCTTGGGTCCTGAGTCTTGACCATATAAGTTTGATAAGGATCAGTCACGATGATTCCCTAGCTAATGGCGCTCCCGAGCAATCGAGCAGTTTCGAGCTTTCCCACTAGGAGTCTCAGTCGCCCTCAGAAGACATTCTCGCGAATTTTTCAATCGTCCCGGTCATGTCCATTACAAGAAGCTCCCTTCGCACACCGCCTGAGTTGGTGCACACCGACCATCGACTACAGCGAGTCTGTTTCTCATTCGTGGCGCGGACCCAATCAACATCGCTCCTCGTAAGATACGATCTTGAGCGGGTCAATCAACGGCAAAATCAGACAGGTCGGACTTCGAGCAAGGTCACCAGATCATCATTCGAATGAGTCATGTCTTATTCTTGTCATGATCTCGATTATTAGATGCCTTTCTAGCTTCATTCCAAGTCTCGTTCCTTTCAACTGCTCATCTTGGCTTTCGCATTGTCGCGGAGCCTAATTGTCTCAAGGGCTCGAAGAAGTCCAGAGGAACTCAATCAGACCCGGTTGGTGACGGTGGCGCTGGATTATGGCACCCCGCCTCGTGGACGGACTGGGTCATCATTAGTTCACCTTGCGTAAGAGAACAGAGGTAGAATGCTTTTTTTTCTCGTATGCAAAACGAGGGTCAGTCCCCAGTGATCCAATTGATATTCTTGCTCCGATGTCGGCTCTGACGTCGCCGCGTTGACAATGGTGAGCTCTGCGTTCGATGGAGGCAAGCGTTTCGATTTTTTGAAAGCCTGTTATTACCAGGTTGATGGAGTACAGGTGGATGGCCATTCGCCGTCGAATCTCGGCAGGAATACATATGTATTCTGTTTTATAATTCCACGCTGCCAGTTGTCTGTCGACCCAGACCTTTTTGAGGAGCTCTCGACGATTCTTCTGGGAACGAGCGAGGAGAGGTTTCAATTAAAATCACGAGACGTCTTCTCGACATCAATCCTGGCCCGGAGTGCTTCCCAACACCGTCACCGCTTGCCCGAACGTCGTCTGCCAATTCACGTATCTGTCCAACCGTCTGTCCGACGCTGCCATTTCTCTATCTGTGGACAGAAGAGATAGTCGGATAATGACTCGAGGAAAGTCTTCAAGCGACCTCCCTGCTCCGACAGCCAGAATATTTGGACCACTTGATGAGGAGGGTCACGCATCTGTCCGCAGTGCCGACGATCGGGTGCTCTGATTGGCAAGAAAAGCGATCAAATTCCATAGTAAAGTATTTGACATCGTGGCAGGCAATAAGGGCCGTCGTGTCGCATCCAGCAAAACATGCAATCACGCAACTTTTACAGGGGGGAAGCGACGACTAACAGTTTCATATGCATTCGACTTCGGACGAGGGAATTTGTGGATCGTGCATTAATTGGTGACTTTCGCCGGAATCGTCAATCCAATCAAATCACGATCAATTCAATGAGTTCTCGGGAGGAAGAGGCGGGATTCTCTCTTCAGGAAGGGGAATGGAGAGATTCTCCCATCCCTCGGATCGCTGTCGATCCACGCACATAATTATTAAAGCGGATAATCGAGTGGCCGACTTGAGCCACTCAGGGGCATGGCGGCGATCAGTCGGAGCTTGCGATTGTCCGAGAGCTTCCTGAACTTTAGCCTGAAAATCCAAATTTATTTTGACCCCGACCGAATGGCACCGGGTCATGATCGTCATTGCATTCCCTCCGATGCGGATACCGTTCGGAAGACGCGGGAAGACCAGGAAAAATATGAAAAATGAGTCGAAGCACAGAAAGCACTCTCACAAGGGGGCCCTTAGGCTTGGAAGTCTGTTCTGTCGGAGCGCTTCCCATTCAGATGATCGTCGCGAATCGTGAGGGACGGTCGCTTGCTTTCGGCAGAACTTCCGAGGAGAAAAGAAAGCGAGAACGGAGCAAAACTCGAGCCGTCGTTCATTCTGGCATACAGCATACAATGTGTCTCGGTAGAAGAAACGATAGTCTTCATCGCATGTTCCTGGGAACAGAACTCTGACCGACAAACTGAGCCCGTGTGCACAAGAACCTGACGTTTTGCTGCGTCTTTCGGACCGGATCCGGCGGTTCTTGGTTCATTTCGGACGTTCCCAACGACCCCCGTTGTTACTTCCACACGATTGACGCTTCCGCTTTGGAAGACGTCTCCCTATCGAGATTCTTCTGCACGGAAAATGCGAGATGGAAAAGTAGGCCCACGTCTGAGGACGCACTGCCGGCCGAGCATCTCAACCTCATCGCCCAACTTATTTCGACCTTTACACCTCCCCGTTTCCTCCCCATTAGCAAATTCCCTGTAGACGAGAAGACTATGACTTGCATGCCGTCATCTTCAGTATTGGAGAGGAGGGGACAGAGGTCCCGCAATCAGCTGTATGATCCTGAAGGTTTACGCTTATGGCACCTTGATATACCATCATTTGCATGACTACGCGCGATAATCGCGACGAGTTTCATCGCCACGCGAGGCTTCATTTGAATACGATCGAAATAGAGCGAATACCGCACCCATGTAGGTACACCCATGATGTTACATCATTGATGTACGACCCGTACATCATGTCGTATATTTCCCTTTTTTGCGCGTTTTCGTAGAGGATACAGTCCTCAACCCTTATATCGATCAAAACAAATACCATGGGATCGCAGTCCCGTAGCCGAATCTGGAATTTCTTGCTCTACGTTCGCCAGGGACCGTTATTCCCGTGGAATAATCACGGTCGCCGTCATCCATCCACAGGGCTTAACAGATGCATCTTGGAACAAACCAACAGCGTAAACATTCGACTCAACGTGACTTCAAAGAGGACAACAAACAGAAACCGAAAGCGTAACTGGCGACTGGCGACCCTACGGAGTCGCGGGACACAGAATGAAGGTGGAAAAGCGGGACTCATCGCATATCAAGAGTTTTCATCCAATCAAGGGAATTCGTATGTCACGAACTGACGGAACAGGCACGACGCCGACCTCGTTGTTCTGAAGTTCTCGCTGTAAGCATTGCATCCCCGGGACCGTCACGGATGAACTTCACGCAAGGACACGTCAGAAATAGATAGCTTATCAAAAATTAGCTCTGCCATGAAATTGAGAGGGAATTCTCAAACTATAAATCTCTCGTCATCGCTCCGTCGAGCAGCGCCGATCGAAACTCTCCCACGCACCACGGAAGCATTCCGGATATTTTCGCACTGTCGTTAATTGCATCAGCCTCACCGCTTACGCCGCTTGAAAAATGATCCCGGTCACAACCCCAAAACTCCACGACTCATGCTTCGCTTCGCGTGGTTTTTCGGCTTTCTCTCGTTCGATTCTCATCATGCTTTATGATCGGCACTTATGACTGGTTTGTTGCGAAAGCTCATACAAACTTTGACGACTTCACCCAAACTCTAAGAATTTACCCGCGCGATGAACGTTCACCAGCCTTCAGTCAGGAAATGCCGCGAGCTATTTTTTCGTAGTTGATTTCCCCCTTCCCCCTCCTCGATTTGATTTTCTACAAAGCCCGATTGTACCGGGAGTTCCACTAAACGGTCTCGATATACGACCTGAGCGCTTCCGAATTTGTTTTGCAAAGTCGTAATCGTGACCGCGATTCTGCTGACCACGTACCCTGGGGAGCCGTGAGAAAGTGACCGTACTCGTAAAATGTACCTTCGGTATCTCCGTCTTCGAAGTCCGTTCGCAGAGCGAGCAACTGAAAGCTTGGGGATGATCTGCGTATGTTACCGGGAGGGTCAAGCTGAAGCCGTCCGTTCAACGGAAAACCCGTCGTCTCGCGGTGGCAACTCGCGTAGATCTGTTGAAAGCTAGTGAGTCGGACAGGATTCTTGTTTACTGCCGATTTCCAAAGCTGGAAGCTCGGAAGCCGATGACTTGAAACTTCACCTTCTGAACGAAGCGCACAAACAAGCTTCGAACCCTTCAACAAACTTCCTGGAAGGGAACGTTCTTCGAAGGAACCCACGACGTCGCGTCGCCGATCTCGCTCTCAATGCCGTGATTCCGCAGCGCATTCGCCGCATTAGACTCTTGGATCCAACGAAGCTATTCCAACTCGCACTGAATCTTCTGACGGACCGAATTCTGGCGAAGCATACTCAGGGAAATTTTCCGAGAAAAGCTCGATGTGTAACCGATGTATCAGCCTCGAGGGGAAGAGTCAGAATCGACTTGGAAACGTTGTAACGCGCATACTTGCGATGCACGGCTTTCACCACAAAACTTGCTCCCGCAGAGGCTTCCATGACCCCTCGGACGAATGCATCTGTTCTCTATGCGAGGAGATAGGCGGAACGTATCATCTTCGGCATTGCACGAAGAAAGTGTCGCTCTCCATGTTGATGTAAATGTCGTATATTTAAATTAGGTATATAAACTGGTCAACAGTTAATGAATGGTTGAAGTATCGCGCATACGGTCAGTCTTCGGAATGGCTTGATTCCGGACTTGTGTACCGCTGTGCTTTTCCATTCTATTCCGATTCCGAGACCTATCGGGAGAGGATCCGAATCAGGGGAACAATCGTATGCCCGTCAGCCGGATCCGGAACAAGTCATTCGAGTTGAGGTACAGATCTTCAAGAGCAGCGTCCACTTGAACGCACCGGAACGTGACTGCTTTGAGTGAAATCAATTATCCTCTCTGACTGAGGAACTCAATGGGAACTTCTGCACGTTCCGACAACAATATAATGCTTCCATGAGGAACATCTGAGTGATCTGCTCCCCCAACAAGCCTGGAGGGTCAAATGAGTGTTGTCGGATACACTCTCGGTTGACCCCAGCGCTCACCAGCTCTGATTGTCGATTGTGAATCGAGACCTATGCGCTTCCGAATAGAGAGGCAACAAGTTAATCTGCCGAAGCACGTACGCCCCCAGGAAGAATATTCGCGGATTACGAAGCGCTAATCCTGGATCTCTAGACACGCAACATGTTGATCGATACATGACGTTGACATTATCGATCGATATATCTTCTCTAAAGTGTATGTTCACCGGGTTCCATTAATCTTCGGGAGTCATTTCCCCCAGGGCAAGCCCCGGGCTCGTTGCTTCCTTCTCGTCTCGATTTGCATCACCGACAGGCTCCACGAGGACCAGAGTCTTGATTTTCAAAATAGATATAGGTAATCATCCCTGAAGATCTATCAAATAAGATCAAGCATTCTTATCTGAAGAAAGGTTATTATTTCAAGATATCCGACTCGCGATTGATATGATCGAGCCTGGGAGAGATGATCGGGTGCGTTGTCCGCTATCCGTATCGGCGCTCAGTCATCGAAATTGACAGAACTCTTCATCATCGACGTGATTCAAATGGATTAGTGTAATCGATTCCGTTGATTAAGGATCCCGAGGGAGCTTCGTCACATGCGATTTACCTCAGCGACAATCATGTGCGGATAATTATTACTTGAGTAAAAAATGTTCCGGCGAGCCTTAGGTAAAAATGACGAGAACAGGGACAGCTGACAGCGACCCGAAACGCTTAGTGCTCCTCACAGCATGAGCATAATCGGGAACACGAAGCCGTGGGTACCGGAATCAATCGACGTTTTTCTTGACATGCACATAATTCACAACATGAGCGTTTGACAGCGACATCGAAGTGGGTCTGGAGACGTCTTTTTTCCAACGCCGAAATCGAACGCCGTCGATCAGCACTCACTGTAACCGCTTCCGTCAACGGGAAGACATGAAGCCTCCATGAGCCGGAAAATACGCACTAGAGTGAATTCAAGAATGAAGAAATTCACTCTGAAAGGAAGCATTCACGAGCTTCCGACCCGAAGCGGTCACCTATAGGTCGCTCGCAGCTTTTCCGGGGTGATCAGCCAGTCGGGCTAGCTCACGAGAGTGGTTGCGATCCTGAGCTGAGTCGACCCGCGGGCGAGCGACTCAGTATGCTGTCCGAGGTACTGTATGGCGACCGCTCACGCAATCGAAACACTTCAGAATACTTTCGAGCCATTGAAGCATGTGGTGGTCGTTACACGCTTCTCGAGCATCGGACGAGGTGAGAGAGAAACGCTCTCCGGGGGCCCTGTTCGTGATGAGGAACAACCTCTCAGAATCGAGTCATTCGGTTCAAACTTCATCCGATGATCATTGTGGAGCTCGCCAGGTTTCCATCGTTTCTTGTAAGATATTCCTTTCGTTGCCCTCGGCGGAGGAATTCTTCCACAGCGGCCCAGAACCCGGGTCGATTTCGGGAGCCTACAAAATTTATTAATCCTGTCCGATCCGATAACACCGGAGTGGATTTTGTTTCGGTGGAACGAGACGACGAGAAAAGGTCTCAGTCTCGGCTCTTTTAAGCAGCCCACTGTGAGAATGGAATAGAACGGGAAGGAAGTCTCCCATAGGTATTTACTTCTGGAAACCGGGATCCGCTGTCTTGCTGTCACATTTCCCCTCCTTATCCCAGATGTGTCTTTGGACGAGTCATCTGGCAGGGTAGGTAGTAGTCCCAGATCTACCGTCGAGAGGCTAGCCGGTGTAAGGCCCACTCGAGAGAAGAAGAAGGAGAGCGAGGAGGAAAAGTGAACACAAGGTTCGCCCCACACATGTACCCCTCAAACAAACGAAACGACGAGCGAGGACAAGCATACGCGCATCTGCCGTCGGTGTTGCTTCTCGGATGGAATCCGAGGGGAAAGTCGGCGAGGGGTTCAAGACCGCCGAGTAGAAGGTAGTCAACTGTTTCTTGCTCGGTGCCTCCAGCGGACGCTATACCAGAAAAAAAACGAAAAAAAGCACACCATCCGCCATCTTCTTGGAGGATATCGCGTTTGAATGGAGGCGAACCCCTTCTCGGAACTTCCCGTTGATACAGGTGTAGAGAGGTCGCCGATAGTAATACAGCTTCTTCCCACTCCAGCCCTGGAGCTCAACTTTTTCTCCACTGACTTCAACCCAGATCGGTGCTTATCATCAGCCTGATCGGGATGGAGCAGCATATCAAGGAAAATGAAAAACTAATGAATTGCCTCGCTGATGGTCGAGCGAGACTTTCGACAGCGCATCGGAGCTAATCAAGCACCTGAACAGGAGCCCTTCCGATCGAGCCGATGTCGTGCAATACACCGAATGTACATACTCAAACAAAGGGTTGCCATCGCCGCCGGGCGTTTCCCGCGCTCATTTGAAGTCAATCGATGGCACCTCCATGTTGAGCAGCGAACAAGCGCGCGGTCCGCTCGCTTGTTGGCGGACGAACGAGTGAGCGAACAGGCGACCGAACTAGCGAAGCAGCCAGCCATGCATGGCTGGTCCTACCTGGTCCAGCTCGGTCTCGCACCAGCCGCAACACCAACAGCCGGTTTAGAAAACCATGTTGGGGTAGATCGTTCTGGCGGCGGCGGCGGCAACGGTTGTGACCGCGCCAACGAAAATCGAGCTATGACGCAGAAACAGATGCTTCTGTCGCGTGCAGAACCGCGGCGCGGTTGACGGCGTGTGGACGCCGGGTTGCTCCGAGTCACATTGTCTAATGTTGCCGGCTCTGTGATTTCATCGTCGCGGGCCCTCAGAGGAAACGGCACCGGATAACTCGCAAGCGGGCGCCGGACGATCAAGGTCGGCAAAGCTTCAATCTAATGAGCCGTCTCGAACTCGACCGCTAGGACTTCTACGAGAAACCCGGGATTCTACTGTCCCCACAGGTCCGTAGTAAAGATAATCCGTTATCAAAGACCGTTGAACTCTTTTGAAATCGTCGCATTGCGTCCCGAATCGGAGCAATTCGATTCTTCCCGCCAAACGCAATCGCCCCATCGATCGACCGGGTCGGAACGAGTGGGAGACAAATAATCAAAACTGTTCTATTTTTGTTCTTTTCAGCGCAGATATTCCGCTGGATAATTTCTTCCGACGAGGAGTACTTGTCTTATCCTCACTATTAGGGATTTCAGATCCGATTTTTTCTGGAGAAGTCCCCACGATTGGTACGTGGATCGGGGGACCCGGAGGCATCGACCGCTACGGTCGAAGGTCGTTCCCTTTCGGCCAGAATGTCGAATTCGAAGCCTCCCGAATATATCCGGAACGCTCCTGAGCCGAAGCTTGACTGAAGCGATTACCGATTTCCTAATCGGGTGTCTAGCTCCCGATGACTCAATCCGATTCCGTCTCAAAGCAGATTTAGATCTGCATTGTTTCATCTGTAGTGATCGCCTGAGCGCAAGTTCTTTTGTGTTCAAGCTGGCGTCCAATCGGGAAAATTGAGAAGGCTCCCGAAGGGAATCGAATTCCTTCTGTTCGAAAGTTTGATCGAAAACAGCGTTCATGAGGATCGTCTCTAAGATTGATAACAGAGCTCTGTGAGAACATCGCAACTTCGATCCTTCGTCGATTATAATTTCGAAACCGCGTCACGTCGAGGGAGAGTCTCACAGTTGAATCCTTCAAAGAACTCCGCCGGAACCATGAGTCGAATTCGAAGGGCAAATTCTCGAATTCGATACGAGAATGGATTTCCCTGTCCGAGTGAGACTCCTACTTACGGGGGGTCCACGGAAGTTCCGGAAAATTCTCTTTCCGAATTAATTTCCGAGAAAACCCATTGCTGCATCTCCGGTTTTCCGATCCCCTCCGAAGCGACATCGATTCGATCACAGACCGGAGAGCGACCTTGACGCCCGATTAAAATTTATAGCATCTCCGAATGGACGGCCGAAGCGTCCCGCGTGGCACGTATCCACTCGGAGCCATCGGCATCAGGAGCCTTGGCTGAGCCAAATACGGACCTAGGTTCCATAAACGCCTGGATATCACGCCCTTGAATGCGTGAGACTTCGGGCCATGATAGCTCGATCCCAAAAGTACCACCCGCGCGAAAGACGACGACGATCGCGGCGGCAAGTGCAAGGCACGTTAAGTGCTTCATCAAATGTTGCGTGACCGTCTCCTCCGGCTAAGTGGAGACACCGCGGTTTGTCGTGCATGCTAACCATATGCCCATCCCGGCAGTGTACACCAGACTCTCAGGCCTGAGACACAACTTGAAAAAGGGCTGACTGTGATACAGACTTCAATGAAGACGAGGGTTTCCAAACGGGCCCGACGGGCGTCAGGCAACAATGACAACGATTCGCGTGCCAGAAGATGCCGAAGTTCATCGTCCGAACGAGTCACCGCAGCTCATAGATGACTCCTGTAAGACCGACGATTACGATCCGCCCCTCGGGATTCTCTCAGAATTTCGCTATTTCATTCAGAAAGCGAACAAAAACACACACACACTCTCACACAGAAACCAAGACACCCTCATCGACTGCAAGTCAATCCAGAGCGCCGACCATTACCCGAAAGGTCGGTGTCGACTCTCGCTCGTCGAGACGAACTATCATTCGGGACAGCCAAGTTCGGATCTTACCTGTAAAGGGAGAAGAGAGATTCGATTCAGTTGTGGTGTTTGATTTCGCTGGGTGCCTCGATCTTCCCTCCTATCGAACGATTCAATTCTCTTCGGTGGTATCGAGGCGTCGTTTCCAAACTCGCCGGTCTTCGATCGATCTACCGATCCAGCGAATGACTTGACATCCTAATCAATGCCTACGCTCTTCCATGGAACCGATTCGGATCCGTTCCCTGGAATTCTGGCAGGTGGAATCGAGCACCGACTTCGCGTGGCAGCATTGAACACCTTAGGTGCCTTCTGGGATTCGATGGGCACGACGATAGCTTGCAACGACGCAAGGATTGCAAAAAAAAGAAACTCGGAACAGAGAACGGCTCAGCGAGAATGAATGTTTTTCACTTTCCGTTCTGACAGGTCGTTCGGCGAGCGACCGTTTCGCTGAATGTCCGGAAAGAGACAGAAATAAGCTCACGGGAACGAGTCCGATCAGGTCGTCTCGGGGGCCCTGCCAGAGCTGAAAAAGCGAAGCATTCTCGTCTTTCACTTTCCCTCCCGGAATTGCATGGGTTCCATTTTCACTTCTACCACCCGGACTTCAGAATTTTTTTCCAGGTAAATGATTCCACAAAATCACCGAACGACCGGTGGCAATCGCTTTCTAGGAGGTTCGAAGAGCGCCCTAGCGGAAATCTTCGAACGACAGCGGCGCGTCAGAAACGCGTATTATATTTGGTGATGAAGCAATCAGAGGATGACGACCGGCAGCCATTAGTGCAAAGTGCGGCGTGGCGACGGCATCACAGGTAACTTTGGGTGGAGCTGCGTCTGTCTCGCTGTTCCGCAGAGACGAACGGATGAATGAATAGATGTCTGTACGCTTGATGGTAAGTTCGGTGGTGTCGACCGAATGCCAATCGAGAGAGTGGACACAAGCGGCATCAGCAGCTCACGCACTTGCCTCCTGACTATACGGAGAAGGTACGTCACGGCAAAACTGTCGTCCCAAAGCTTGGTCTATATTCGATTTCGTCCTGGCCACGCGATATTGTTGAGCAGCGCGACATGGTCAGGGGTCACTTCCCGTTAAAGCTCTCACGCTAAAACGACATTCGAAGCTTATACGACTTGTCTTTTCGCAGGACGAGATACTGCAAACTGCAACAACCGCCGGTAAATGGGAAAAACATTCCGCGGTTTCCGGTCGGCCTCTCACAAGGTTGTGCTTGCGTAGATGATCAGCGGCGGTTAGTACTCGAGGAAAGAGAAATTGATCGGAACGTCGATCACGGATTTCTAAAGCGTGATTGATTGGAAGCATCGCTCGATTCTTCCCGATTCGGATGTCGCGGGATTCACCTGCGCGGGCTTCTTAGCTGAACCGGGGTCTCTGCCTCGTTGATTAGCTGCGGAATCGGCGTCGTGAGGACGCTTGACAGGATTCCGTTTTTCATTCCATTTCCTCGAGGTCGAGCAAAATACTCCGCTCCTCGACGCGCGGAAGGAAATCGTCGGAATTCCGTACTGCGTAGTGTCACTCACAATCCCTACCGAAGTCGCAGTGAGGCCCTGCTGCCAGTCGAGAGGAAACTGCTGTGAGTGACTCATGGGCATCCCGATAAACGGCGCCTACCGAAGTGGAGAATGAATTGGGAACATTCTCGAAAGTAGAATGAATCGACACTCGACACATACGTATGTAGATGAACTGACGAACGGTCAAGGAGAGGAAGGAACGGCGCTTCGCTCATAACAGTCCACGACAAACTCACGCGTTACACAACGCAAGCGGAACCGGTTTCGAGTAGAAGCAATTTCCTCTCTTCGCTCTGACTTCGAGCGATCCGGAGCTCTGGACAAACTTCTCGGAGGGGGATGTCTCAGTGAAGTAGACGAGGATAACAAAGGGGTCAAGAGTAATTTCTGATGTGACCGGATGACGAGTCGAAAGTCCATGTGCCCCTCATTGCTCCTCGCTGTGAGAGGCAGGAGTCGACGCAGCGCTCAGCTTCGATAGCGAGACAACGAGAAATGACTCAGTCCCTCCGTCTGTTTGGGTCCTTAACCTTGAAACGGCTTCTGGGTAGCCGGCAGGCGACACACGTAGCCAGAAAAAAGAAAAGCGTCGTCGGCGACGGGAACTCTGGGAGGTTCTCCGGCGGCGGCTTCATGAATAATATCTCAATTGTTGTCGACATCGTCGATGTTTCGTTTCGAGGATCAGATCTAAGATTGTCTGTTCCTCTATGTGACACAATCGGATGTAGAGCAGTCCCCTTTGAAACCTCGACTCGGATGAAGAATCCGCCTATGGCAAATATTTAGCCCGAGGATTGCCGCCGGAGCGAGTTATCTCGAAACGTTTCTCAAACCCTGTCGACGTCAGAGGGAAAATCATCCCGACTTTCACCGATTGGTATACCTCATTGCCACGTCGTGAATTCGAAGAAAGACAATCAGCGAAGCCTTGAGCCTCCTTGATTGGGGTAGAGTCGTCGATGATCGGTAACAAAGGAATGTCGTCGCCTCCATTCCCGGAAGAATTCCCATGCGCAATCTCGATTCATCAGATTGATTTCTTGGTTTTTCTCTCGAGCTCCTCATAATATACTTTCGGTATCGATGCAGTTTCATTCGGGCGGAAAAGTTCGCCGTATCTCAGAAGACTTCCATCGGAAACTCCATCAATCACCCGAGTTTGGCATCTATGTGCGGTAGAGTCTCGATGATCAAAACACTGTCGAGGCTTGAATGATGGAATAGTCCGAGGATCGACTCTCGCCACCACCTTGCGCCGCCGTGTTGTTTAAGGTTGACTGAGGAGGGAGAACGAGCGCGGCTAGTCGGCCGGCGCAGCGCCTCGTTCCGTTGGCGATCGTTTGTGGAATGGCGCTCGACGTTTTGCACAGTTTGCGTAATGGAAATGCCTCAGAGAAGCAACGAACGAGCGGTCGAATGAATAACTCTGGACACCAATGCCGCAGCCATCGAGGCGACGCCGGCGCCGGACGAGCCAGCAGCAGCAACAACAACAACGGCGATTGTGCCGCTGTCTGTCGTTGGTGTCATTGTCCGCCGGATTCGTACCACCGATGCATCGACGGATGTTCTTTTGTACACAACACCAGGGATTACTCCTCATGACATTCTGGGAAGTCCTTGAATTCATCTACTTCGCACTTATTCTTTCCGGCATCTAGGCTTCTGTTTTTTCCTCTGCCCGTATTTAGCGTTTCGCTGCCGCCGTCGCCGCCTACCCCTGGAAATTGAGGGACAACTACATCGTGCGAGGAACATCCGATTTGTATTCCGATCGCTATCCCGGCGATTACATGATCGCTCGGAATTCTGAGTCAAGACGCGAAGCTCCTGCCGGCTCCGAGGTCGACTGTCCGAAATTTCCTTTGGCAACTTCCCTGCAATGCTCATTTTGCAACGCTCTGCGGTCGTCGAGCGAGGCTCAACAGTTCCGCCGAGTACGAACATCTCCGAAGCTGCTCGAATCGAGCGGCTCCTTCGACCCCTCAGGAATTCCTTCACATGTAACCCGTTGTAGAGGTCCGGCCAGGGTGTATGCTCCACTTTTCTTGACGATTCAAAAGTACGGAAATCAAGTCCTTCTTTCTTCGAGTCATCGTGCATCGAGGGAGCATTCGAAAGCCATATCGCCACACCCAGATCAGCACAGCGAGTGTTCTCCGTGGTTCTCAGCGCCTCCCCGGACCACACAGAGACTATGAGATGAAGAGGAAAGTTCAAACTCTCACCGAATGCGACAATGATTGTCGTTGTCGTCGTGCCGCTCGTCACTGAGAACATTTCTACTGAGGTAGGTACACGAATCCATCAGGATGACCAGGAACGCTTTCGCCTGACAATCAGGGGGCAGCTCATCCACCGAGCATTTGACAAAGAGGTTTAGCCGAATTCTTTCCCACAGGCTCATTCCTACGAACTCTAGCCGGGTCTCTGAGACGTTTGGGAGCAAGAAATGTCAAAAGGGAGGGGATAATTTACTATCATGAGTTCACATTTAGATCGCTCCTCAAAAGAACTATTACGGATTGAAAATTTCATTCTCGCATCCAGAAGCCAAGGCCGATGTCACGCTCCGACGAACGACTGCGGCAGAAATATTCATCGGTCTCAGAATGGTTCTCCTGCCGTTCGACGAGCGGTAGCCGTAGTAAGTGAGAAACCCAGCCCTCATTCAGAGGCTGGTAAAACGACGCTGCGCAGGGGAAAGTGACTTCCTTGTCAATGTGAAGCAAGCGAATCGCGGGAACAGAATCGAGAATCGACGTGATCGAACGATCGAGCCACCGTCACTCTGAGGTTTCCGCCGGAGCTCGTCCGTCAGTCAATCGGATTCGATTGAACAGGTTTCTCATTCATCAAAGTTGCATCACTACTCCACCCATAGAGCTGTCACAAGAAATTCTGTGGGAGGTTTAGCCTTCGCTCGCTGCTTATTTCGGACTATCAGAGCTTCAAGTCCCTCTCCTTTCGAGAGGGGAGACATCAATGAAGCCCACACGTAAAAGTGTCAACTACCGATGGCGCTTCCCAAGAAATGAAATCATGTACACTGAGTGGCTAGACAGCGAAATACAAAATCCGTCTAAGCCGAAGCGAGTGATAGCCATTCGCATCGCGAGGGGAAAACACCTCCGAAGGGAGCAAGAAGCTTCGTCGAGGAAGAACGGAGGGTCGACCATTATCGTGATGCAGATCGCCTACACGTCAGAATGTGCGAAACAGCGGCTTTCGATCTTTCGGCTGCGTCATGACTGTGGAATTCTGAGCTGACCATGAAGTCTCCGAGGCTGCGTCCGTTATGACGAATGATGAACGTCTCCCTCATTTCTGTCCTACTGCTCCCCGGTGACTGTTTCTCCGGAGTCAGTCACGTAAATTTCTACTTTCGCGCATTCTAGGAGAGCCTGTATCTATGGAACGGATTGATTTTTTTCTCGCAGAAAATATTCACGTCCTCCTCTTCAGCGGATCTAAGATGCGGTTTGAGAAGTCCAGTGTGAGGAGGGTCGGATCCACCGTGCCCCGATATGCCCTAGGGATTACCCATATACAGTCCGGCATCTGTGCCCTATATCTCTCATGGATCAATGATAAATCGATCGAGAAAGACTCCGATACCGACGGTTCCGAAAATCGCTCCACTTTCATTCGCTTGTAACGACATATCTAAATCCACGGATTTCATTCCGAAAGATCGGTCGGACAACATAATTTACAAACACGTCGGTTGTCCAACGAACACTCGAAATAGAAGAGTGAAGTCTACGGGGAGCTGCCGGCTCATCGAACAAATCGCATAGTCGTGTGAGGAAGATTCGCCGCAGGAGTGTTTTCTCGTTTTTCAACAATTATTCACCAGCGCTTCCATATTTCAAACGGACGGTTGTTCTTGCTTTCGACAAGAACGCTTGGACTCGGATGAGCTCACGCTCACCACTTGCCACAAACGTTCGGAGAGCTCTGAATGTTTTGATTTTCCTCGTCGAAAACACGTGCACGAATGTAAACGTCTCGTTTATTCCTCCGGAATGCCGACTTTAGTTTCCGATGTCTTCCCGCAAGGCTTGTACGGTAACGAGTCCGACGGAATTTTCCAAATTACTGATTTCAATCGCCGCGATTTCAAATGAGACACGGAGCGAAATAGGAAGTGACTTATGGAATTCTCCGTCACAATTCCGTTTCCCACCTGCCGAGGGATGCCACGATCGGCGGAGCAACACCCAGCGAGGATGAGTTTTTTCTCGGCACGGCGAAGCTTCCGCAAGGGGTCGCGAAGAGCTCGACCATCTCAATCTCTCCGGAAACAAATTGTGGTCGTTGAGAGCAGCTTCCGAATTGCGACGAAGCGTCGAGTCGTATCGTGTAACAGAATCAGATAATTCACCTGGGGCGAAGTTGTCACGGTGGTTCTGACGTGCCGGATATTGGATTTCGGATACTGGACACGGTTATTCATCCGGCGGATTGAACATCTGGATCACTTCGGGATCCATCCACTCTTTTCGCAGCTTGTATTGTGGTCCCGCTATTGAGGGCCACAGTCATGAGTCCCCGGTCTCCACGACAACCAATCGGTCTCGCGGCCATCAACGGCCATCCCCTTGCCGGAGGCAGTTGAGCTCCCGGAGCGGAGGACTCTTCCGGGGATCAGATCTTTCTCCGATGATTCGGAGGATTTTAGAAGAGGATGATTCAGGGAAAGGGCTCTGAAGATTAGAGAACAAAGCGTCCAAAGGTTCGTTCCAGGAGGAGTTTTAAAAAAGATGCTCCAATCAATCCTAATTGGCACAATGAGCTCCATTGGTCTCCAAATCAAGGGACCGAATAAGAGCGACTACCTAAGTGGTCGACTGGCTGTGAGTGAGCGTCAAATCTAGCGAGTTGAGTGAACGTCTTAGAATGGCATCCAGCACCAAGAACAATAGAAGGACACCAACGACAACAAAGAGCCCTTCCACATGAACTCGGAGACATCCATTCGCACATACGAGCGTCGAAGCAGACAACCTGATTTACGGCATAAAATAATACTCAGCGGCTAGCCCAAGCGACAACAACATTGACAGACAAGCGGAGAAACGCGTGCTCTTTTTTCTAGACAAAGCGGTCGACGATGCTCTCGCGTCGGTTAAGCGAAGCTACACCGAGCGGTGAAGGAAATGACTTGACGTTCGAGAAAAGAGGAGGAACTCCCCCTCCCCCCACTCTAGGGGGAAAGCCCCTATTGGGGAGGGCGGGGAAGAGCAGAAGTTATCCACTGATGAAGAACCCTAATATTCAGTCAGAAATAGAAGTACCGCCATGCCACGGATCTCGAAGCCACTGACGCTGACTTCGATTCCACCGATAAGCTTGCAGAGCTTAGAAGATTTCAGGAGCATCACGAATCACGAATCATGAGAGATCGTAGGAATGAAGAGCACTCTTCCAAACGAACCCACTCTCCCTTGAGGACCACCGATGTCGCTTCGCGGCAGAAAGGGAGTCGGGCATGCCTCGGCTCTTGAAATAGCACGATACATTGTTCTCCCTTCAGGAGGGATTCTTCTCTCATTGGATAATCCTCTTCCCTCTTGGGGGAACAACGGTCCGTTGCAGCATGATTCGATTCCGCTACCGTTCAGAACACAGCTCACGTTTTTTTAAAAACAAGTTTCCCATCTTCGATTGTATTCCAGCCGACCACTCAAAGCATCGGTTCTAGCAGTCGAGACGGAATGCGAGCGGAGCTTCGTCCGCGTTGGAGAATATCTATCCCCCGTTGAGCATAACAGTGTCTGCTCTGAGTTTCCTCCTCCGGATTCAGCTGTATTCTTGACATTTTTCTCACTTGTTTCATCACAATGGTATCATCGATGTTTCCGCGGACCGTCCGGGAGCGTCGCCGCATCGACGGACGATTCTGAGTGAAACATCGCTCGGGAGTCGGGAGGCATGTGCCCCGCATTGATGACATTTCTACGAGAGGTTAGGGAAATGAGAAGGATCGAAAACCGAAAGTCGGGAAGGGCAGGAAGGCTGAGTGGGACAGACCCTTAAAGAAATCGCTCTCGAATCCGAAGCTTCGTCCGCCCGTCCGAGTGAGGCCAATGTCTGCGAATTGTTTGTTTCCTTATGACGACGGAAATGATATTCATCTGAAGGATCACAAGAATCTGTGGGAACTGAGAAGATGAGAGACTGACAAACAGCAGACCCGGGTTCTCGCGGTTATCATCTCCTGTTCGAGGTAACGAGACGACAACAAGAAGGAGGAGGAGGAGACTAACCGGCCGGTCTGACACTCGCTCGCCCGGCCTACAGGCGAACACCCATAGATAAAGAATTGAAACGAAAAGCGAATACAACTGCAGTCACACTGACAAACAGACGACAGAAAACGGAATAATGAAGCTTCGCCAGAAGACAAAAGCGATCTCGCCGGACATTGACTTCGGCCGCTACAATAGCAACTGTATGATACACGAATGTGAAAGTTCCGAGGATAGATGAATCGGATGAGAACTGTGGGATAGTTCTCGTATTTTCCGTTATTTTCAAATATCGATGAGAGGAAGGATCCCGGTGCCTCAGGGTGCACAATGTTTCGCTTTTATACTTTTTCCCTCAAAGCTAAAACGGGATTCTGAATCTTTCAAATCTGCCGGCCGGACGGGAACCCAGAGGAATCGAGGAGTTGATCTCGAGCGGAACTTCCGCTCGGGAAGGAGCCCTCAAAGAGGTTCCCGTAGGGCTTCTACTAGGGTGATGGGATAGTGAAAATCGTGAAAATACGGAATCAAACTGTTTTCTCAGACATCAGGGGTTTCATCGACAAATCCACAACTCAATGGTCTCTTGGAGCTGAGAGGGGGCGAGAAACTTCCCGCAGCGAATACCGTCGCATCGTCTAGTTCTGAAGAAGCCGAATCGTTTGCAAATTGCGAACCGGACGAGGAGACAGTCGCGGAAAAATGACGTAGATGATCAAGCGAACGCCATCCGACAAACCAGCTATTCGCTTTGGCGATTGATCTGTTCGATACAACGGTAGTAGCTTACAGCACTTTAGTGTAACGATCACTGTCGAGCATCCAAAATGCTGTTCCTAGTTGCACTGGCTATGACGTCGATTCCGTGGACGTCATCTCCGAAATGGTAGCGACATTACACCTATCTCAATTAGACGCCGGACATATTCTTGACAACCGCAAAGGACCCCAGGTGATTCCTTACTGCTGATTGAGAGCTCAGGGCGATAGCCCGCATAGTGCGATGATTACGGTGGACAATGGCAAGATTGTCGCTGTCAATAAGTTTACGCGGGGAGGAATGAACATGTGCCCAGGAGGACCATCTGATTCCGTCGAAGGAAGAGGCATCGAACTACGAATTCGGGCAAATGGCGAAAACCCGGACAGATTTGTCCGGAAGGATTCTACGGGGCAGAAGAATATTCTAATTTTGATAGTAATTAGGGATAAGATTGCGGGCCGTCTCATCAACCTAGTCGGATCGATGGAAAAACTCGATTGACAGGAAAGGGCGACCGAGCCAGATGACCTGGTAGACTCGGAAGCTGGCGAGATGGCTTTGAAAGGTTCAGAAACAAGAAAGCCCGGAGTATCACTCTATTTGTGCTCTAGTTCTCAGGGTTCGAGTCGCTTGTCTTGAACACTGTTCGGACAAATTAGCCGCGGGCTGAACCTGAGAACAATGTGATCGCTCGATGAACAATTCAAGGCCTGCGCGATATGGGTGGGCAGGAATGGTGTGAGACCACTTTTGATGTATGTAACCTGCGGGACACGTCACCTCATATTCGAATAACTTTCTCGCTTTCCGATACCGAACCCTAGGAGCTTGGAATGGAATGCAAATCTCAAGAGATGCCCCGCTCCTAAACCGTACGGAGCCGCGGAGATCCAGCGCTCAGTACGCCGGATCATCACACATAGTCAGGGCAGTCCTTCAAGTGGAATCATCGAATCGAATGATGATAACAATAATCATCGCATGCACATGTATGTGTGAATTCCCGGGAGTAGATGTTTCACCCCCCTCGCGAAGTAATTTAATGCTCAACAAGAGTGGGGAAATTCTCTGATGATTACACCAATTGGGTATCACAAATGAAACCTGGATCCACTCATGTCCCCTGCATGCGAGCCTCGTCCCCGACGGCCACCGAATCGATGAAGGTTTTTCTCGATTAATGTCTGGTGAGCGTCTCAACATAAGAATTGACCACAGCTTACCGGGATAAGTACCGTGTTTCTCCTGATAGAAGCCCTCCCCGTTATAGAAGCCCGGTTCAAAATCCCCCAAATAGAAGACTCCCCCCTCAATAGAAGACCGATTTTTTTTGGGAATATGACGTGACTAAAAGTTTATTGCACGAGGAAAGTACTCGGGGGTGATGCAAATATGAAAGATGCAAATCTCATGATAGAATGACTCTGAAGAGAGGTACATTTTTCTTTTTTTATTTCTCCGGCAGCAGGGATAGAACCCAAACCACCCCCCGCGCAAGCGGCGCTGGCGCTGCTTCACGAAACGAAACGGCCTTTCATTGAGCGATTCGCAGGGCACGTTTGCACGAGAAGTGGCCGACGATCTCGTCACTCGACCACTCGTAAATCGTACCCCATAAAGGTTGTTTGAGGTGACGGCGCGTCAGAACGAATGACGTCGCGTTTGAAGTCGCGTGAAAGTGGTCGAGTCTCGTGGAAAAACATGGTCCGGCCTTCTATTGGGGGAGGTCTTCTATTTGGGTGAATTTGAACCGGGCTTTTATAACGGGGAGGGCTTCTATTTGGAGAAACACGGTAAGGTCGGTGAAGCGCCAAGGCGTAGAAAGTTCCCATGGCCGCAAAGGGAACTCACAACACGAGGAATCGACGCTCAATGATTCCCTCCGTCGGATTCATTTCATTTGCTCAATCGTAGGATTACGTGACATCATTCGCTCGCCATCGTTTCTGCGACCCGCTCTTCGGTTCTCTCAGGCTGACACTTTGCCCCCTGATCTTTCCCGGAAGTGTCTCTTCATAAGTATGTGGCCGGGATGAGCCAGAAGCAGGAAAATTCTCTAGAATTCAGACACTCGCAGAAGTTCTGACCTCCCCAAGACCCCACGAGTCTGCTGTGGAGTTTAAGAAAGGAACCCGGCGCACAATGATCGACAGAGTAGATTGCTCTGAGCTTTCTGAGTTCAATCAATCTCCCGCATTGCCGGCGCTCGGCGCATGCATCGGAGTGAGCCACTTGATCTCCGTTCGTCCGATTCCGCCTTTTGCACTCTTGATTTTACGTTCGAATCCTTTGGAGTCTATGGATCAGGGTCGCCGGGACCGAATACTTGCCCCGAAGTTCCATCGGGACAACGTCCGCCTGCTCACGAGTCACGAGCTACGAGCCGAGCCCGGATTCGTGCGGAGCTCTTGGTGGATATTGAGCATCCCGTCTTCCCGGGGCTGACGTATGACAGAAAAATTTCTCTCGCGAAGGGAGGTTCTGGATTTGACTCCAATCCGATCTGATTGCGGGACGATTCTTGATCCGTTAGCCGGAATACTTATCCGACGACTAAGCTCCGTGACTGGTTAGCTCGTTTGTTCCGAGCCCGGTTCGAACCATCGACGTAATCCACAGCTGTCCGAACAAGCGAAGCGTTTATCATCACCGCAGCTTTCTGTCAACCACTACGAAAACCACCGGAATTCAAGGCGCTCTGAGAATTTCCCCTTCGCCGCATTCCGTGTCTCAACGGCAGCCTTTCTCGCGGTTTTCTGTCCCGCAGCAACACGAAAGACAGAATTCCACAGCTGGCCGTGATGATCGAATCCATCGCGCAAACAAAGTCTGTATTCTATACAACATATTCTCATAGGTGAGATGGTTGAATAATTCCTGATGAATCTTTCACGCAACCAATCATAAGGCATCAGCCCGAAGATCATCTCTTGACGGCAGGAGGATCAACCCTGAACTGGAAGATATATTGACGGCTCTCGGTCTAGCGATACCTCCCGAATTGAGGATTGATATCTCAACGCTCATGGATTTGGGCAAGACTCTTCGACCTCAAGTGCCTGAGACGGCTTTCTGTCCAAATATTCTGCTCGCAGAGCTTTGGGGGTGAGAACAGTTATCGAGCGACGCGCACCTCGGGGTGTCACAGCCGTAGCAACAAGTCGCCGAGCATTCTAAGCTCGGATTCGATTCAAGAGCGATCCGTATCAGCGGCCTTGCGGGCCGACGTAGGGCCACATAAAGAGCGGCTGGCTGTTTGGACAAGCAGACATGAGCATCCCGTCGCTCCTGATTATGTAATCATATGGCTAGGTATTTTTTTTTCATTCAAGCTCCACCGAGGCTCCGAGTGATCTCCAGACATGCTTCGGGAAAAGAGTCAGGAGAACAGCCCGGGCATCCCGAGAAGCACCCGAGCACTCCTATAGTTTACTCGTGAGATTCTAGCTCCACGGAAGCAGCGAACAGAGTTCACTCGTGACACAAGACCGCGAATTAGCGAGCGTCGTGGCTCCGGAGATTGACAGGAACGTACCTTGTTCGAAGCTTTCTTGTAACGGATCACGGCTAGTTCGAGCACATCTCGGACGGTTATGTCCCCACTACCACACGGCACGATGACACGCACCGGACCGAAGTTGACGGTAACCTTCATTGAGGAGTTCATGATCCTATTCGTCGACCGTTGACTGGCCGGAGTGGGGACGTTTATTTCACATATTCCCTGAGCGCGCTGACTGAATCACTTCCAATTCCACTGAGCACTTCCAGCCGCCGACGAAAACTCGGATCTCCGCTGACACTACTTCACTTCGATGAGCTGACTGAGTGTGGAATCAACCCGGACACAC
Organism: Galendromus occidentalis; assembly: GCF_000255335.2. Lineage (NCBI taxonomy): Eukaryota > Metazoa > Arthropoda > Arachnida > Mesostigmata > Phytoseiidae > Galendromus > Galendromus occidentalis. The sequence continues at coordinate 143,784 of NW_003803673.1, forward strand.
CGTTGTTGTGATTCAGAGCACACCACTGAACTTCTTCCTACTCCTCAAAAGAAGGCAATAACAACAACAGCAGTACTGGCCGTACGCATACCCTGTCGTGTATGCGTACGATTCGCTTGCCGCCTGACTGCCGTTTTGTTATTCCCGTATCGAAATCTCGTGTAATGTCGCTGACACCGCTTGCGCTGGCTGCCGATGAACGGGCGAACAAACGGACGACGATATAGCGACCGACCGAGCCAGCCAATGCTTCTTTCTCCTGAGAGCCCGCGCCTCGCCGAGTACCGTGTCCAGGTGGCCGACCGGAGCGCCCTCTACGGACGCTCACAACAGTCAACTTCTTCTGTCGCTTCCATTTTCACCCATCAATCATGCCAGAGGAGGGAACAGAGCTCCGAGAATTCGGGTTCGATGATTTCAGAGATCCTGCTCGGATCGAGAACGACCGCGATGCATAAACGCTGCGGCACGCTCCACTGAAATCCGGGAAATTCGACGGTGATGTCAGAGCGGCGCCAAGTTCAAAAAAGAGGGGCCAAAAGGGCTGCAAGGTCCTACCCGTCCGTATCTCTTCTGGGATCTGTGAATCGCATAGCTCAGGGTGCCGAGTGAGCTGCTTTTCTGCGACACCTTTCGATCAGCACCCTCGGAGTGATGATCAGATGCACATTGACATGAGAGATTCCGTTGAGGCGTGACAGTATACTTTCGTTTCCGATTCTTGCGCGCGATGCAAATGTGTTATTGTTGTAGTGCCTGCTTGAGTCCATGTGTGGCCGACCGCCGACATTACCACCACCGCGTTGTACTAGCCTCATGCTGACAGGACCCTCCGAACCTCCCGCCATTGGTTCAAGCGATATTCTATAGCGAGAAACTTTTTGAATTGTGTGCAGCGCAGGAAAGCGACGATCGAAATCGCCAATCCCGGATGCCCCTCCGGTTCCCCCTAAGGGACTCGCATGGGATACGCGTATCCTTTAGATAGGCCGGGGCTTGCCGATTCCGCCTCTAAGCTAGGTAAATGGCCGAGGAAGGGTTGATGGAGCTGGAAGTCTTCTACGGTTTCGACAAGAGCCGGATGTCCGTCCCTGCTACATCGGATTCGAGTTTGGATCCAGTCTCTGGAAGTTGCTCACTGTGGATATCCGGAGAATTCGAAGAGTATAGAATTGAATCCGGATTGCCCCGGGTCCCAACCATTTTTGTTCGGACACAAATATCAAACTTTGCTCGCTAGTCGTTCCTCCTCGTTTGCGCAGCGCTCAATGCTATGCCGTGGATCTATTCGAGTGGGAACTTACAGCCTTATCTTGATATATAGTGGGCAATGGAGTCTTTCACCGGAACTCGAAAACTCAGAAGTCCTATTAGCTTTGCTCTCAAGGTCGCCGTGTGGAAGAGGCGTTCCACGGTAAAGTAATATTACCCAGTACCTGATGCTTCGACCATACCCATTGTCAGCTTCTCGGTAGGAGCCGAGCTTCGTCCAAGGTAGAGAAGTCGGAGGCAAGGAACCTGATCCATATGGGACGGAGACCAAGAAAAATGAGATCTTCCCCGAGAGATGCACGTGCATATCGGAGCAAGGCAGCTTGCATTCCTTGTAGATTGACAGATTGGGAATGGGGACTGCGGACTCACAAGCGACGAGGGTTTAAGAACCGCTGTCATTCAAAACCGTCAGCCTCATCCTGGAGTCCATCACCGCTGCTCAACCCTCCCGCCCTCGGGGCCGGACGGCGCTCGAGCAGAGCCCTCAGTGATTCCTCTCCCTCAAGGGGGCATCTCTACCACCACATTTTCATAGTCCATTTCATATTTCATTTCCATATTTTTGAGCATCGGAAAGGTTGATGATTCTCGGCTCCATGACGGTAACTTCCCGGTAGCGCGCTGTACTTCGCTTCGACAGCGGCAGGATGGCAGGGTCGCATGTATTTTTGGGGCGTCGAATGCACAGAACAGGGCTGATTCTGGAACTCGTCGTGGGGCGCGAACGAGCGCGATTCATCGCTGGGAGCCCCTGCGCTTACTCAAGTAGCACCGGCACGCCACCGCTGCGCTCTTGCCCGATGGCCTTGCGGAACTCGAAGCTGCCTGTGTCGAAGTATATTATGAAACAAACGGGAGAAGCCGCGCCGTTCCTACGATGATCAATTCTCTTCATGAGTTGCGGCGAGGACCCGGGCTCTTGGAGATCTGTGAGAACGGATCTGTGCGCAGAGATCTGACGTATCGTGAGTGTTTTGACACATTCTTACCTAAGAACTCGGAGCACTAGACCTCTAGCCTCAATGAGCACGCTCGTCCCGATTCATCATTCTCTGGAGTAATACAGTATTCGCGCTATCCTCGAAAAAACGCTGATTCCGGAACGGAAGAGCATCGGGACGATTGATGTCGACGTCGGTCGGAAGCGTTAAATGGAAGCCCTAGGCGCCTAAAGATTGGAGCGAGAGAGGGCTCTCAAGGCAGACCTCTACTGAGAAGTGTTTGATGCGGACTGTTATCGGCGAGACAAGCCCCCTCCGCGGAAGATTTGCGACATCCCCGGTGGCAGAGGAGACGAGGCTCTACCCCGGTGGCAGAGGAGACGAGGATCTACAAGGGTGGCAGAGGAGCTCGGTTCGACGGTCGATTCGTGCAGCGACCCCTCGCAGCTCTCGTGGGCTGCTTCTACAGACATCCTAATCGTCGATCGCGGTAGGTGACCGATCGAAACGCCTGGAACTCCGGAGAAAAGGCAATGAATGCCCTCTCCCCCGATTCAGGCTCTTCCGCGACATTCTGCCACCTGGGCTCATCCGGGTAGTTTGCAGATTATGCTCCGGACTCGATTTCGGATGCCGCTCAAAAAAATATCCCGTCGAAAAAACTCCAACTGACTACCAGTTCGACCATGATTCCCGAAGCCGTGACAAGACGTGTCAAGAAATCCTCGAGAGACCTTCGCAGAACGCCTCGATAGCGTAGTATGAGGAAAACCGCGAGGATGCGGCCGCCATTGGAAGAACGGCAGAGCTTCAATTTATCGATACGCTCCATCTTGCATCGGTAAGCGTGAGAACGGAGCGCTCGTTGTCTCTTCATGAAGACGCACTGTCTGGTGCAATACATGGCCTCACCGCCGTGGACGTGTGATTTGATACGAATGCTGCACCCCAAGGACCCGGATGAGGAGCTCGACTCGTATCTGGGTCTCACCTGATGCGTACCGGCAGGTTTTCGTGAGTGTACTCGACGCTGGTCTAGTCTGAGGAGAAACGCGAGTTGGAATCGGGCTAAGGGTCAAGGTCGTCCCTTTGTCCGAATCGGTCGCGTAATTGGCTCCCAAATGGGGAAAATGAATACCAGCTGCGATTCTCCCAGGGAAGGCTGACTCGAGCGTTCTCCACCTTGCGTACCGATGGAAGAGTGTGCGGCTGCGCCTTTAAGTTCCTAGTTCACAACATCGGATACGCTACTCTCTCAGCGCGGAGCCTGCGGCGATCCTGCTCTGTGCCGGCGACAGCTTTGGAAACGAAGCTGTTCACGAGAAGAGCTGAGGGAGTCTGCCTACATTTTACTGTCTGTGCTCGGCAACATGTGCTTCGCATGACAGGTTCTGTCTCCGCTTTCTAGAAACTTTGAACTACTATATGGTCGCGAATATTCATGATCGCGGCTTGGAGGCGTGATGCTGAGCCGCGATCATGAACATCGCGGCTAAGCACTCCGAGCGTTCCTGCTGGCGCTAGAATCTCATTCCCGTCCGAGGCCTTCTCATGTTGGATCACTAGACCAACTCTGATTTACATCGAAATCTGTGGAGAAGAAATAGACGAGCTCCTTCAAAAATTCTCATTTGTGATTGCGCTACGTGACAGGACGTCCCAGGAACATTTAGTCCTCGATTCCTCTGTCGCGGAAAGTTTTCAATCTCACGCTGGGGGATGGGGCCTTGTCGTGGCGGTAGTTTGATAACTGCACGGATAGAGCTGCGGCCGATAATCACGGGGAAGAGCTGAGGATGCACGGCTGCCTCAGAGCTCCCCGGGAGTGCGTACACGAAGAGAGATCTCGGATAGGACGGGAACACCCAGAGGAGAGTCCGAGGAATCGGTTCCCCCTGAACGAGTCGATTGTTTCAGCCAAAACTCATTTTTTGGCGCAGCCCAGCTCTCGTTTCCCGATCAGCGCTCGTCTCATGCTCGTATTGATTCGAAACCTTTTTATCCCTCGCTCACTGAATCCCCTGAGCTCGTTGCGGTCCTTATTTCGGGCTCTCCGAACTCCACCGGTATGTCCAACTGTTCACGGCTGTCCTAGCGGAGCTCTGTGCCTACATTCTCTCCTGATACTTGCCACTTCGTCCCGTACTCCACCAGCAGACGAGGCACGACCGTCAAACCTTGGAGCGCCAGGGCATCAGTGTCCTCGCTCGACGAGCTCGCAGCATCAAAGCGCGCGACGAGCTCATCAGTCTTCGCTAAGGCTGGGAATCATTCACGGCAATTTCCTCGAAAATTCACGGCAATTCCCACCCCCCATTGACTTCCTTGAGGATCGTCTGAAAATACCGCGAAAATTGACGGCTTTCGGCGCGACCGCGCTTCCCAGCCCAAGTCTTCGCCCACCGATGCTCGACGTCGGGCAGAGGAACTGCCAGTAGGGTTAATGATTTTTCCTTTGGTTCTGTCCCCGATCATATGAGGAGACACTTAGAGGATTAGAACTCCTTTCCGAACAAGAAGATATACGGAATTCCATAGCTCCGTCCCGGTTTTACCATTGACCACCCAGTCGTGAAGAGGAGGTCAACTCTCGTCGCATCGATTTAGTCACTTTGAGAAGCAAATATTCAGCGCTGGGAAAAACCGTGAACTCACTGGGCGATACCAAGCATATGCGGACCTCGATGAACCACCATATCCGGGGTTTGTCGAGTCTTCAGGGATCACCTTCTCGAGCAGACACTCGCGGGGAGCTCTCGTTCGCGAAACCGCCGTGACGACCCGGACAGCCGGTCCGGCGCATGGCCCACTGCGGGCACTCACCGAAGAACGGAAGCCCTCTTCGGGCTTGTCATCGACTGATTCGCGAGACTTTCCGGCGAGGATTCGCTTGCTCGTAATGTGAATTTCGCGACGGTTTCATTAGGGCAAAAATTCCAGGGAGCTATCGAGTCCGCTCCGTAGTCCAGGAACGACGAGTAATAAGCTTCCGCGACGAATTAATGAATGCCACCTGCGTTCCTTTCCAGCGTTCTCCTCCATACACACCGATGGAATATTGGTCGGCTGTATCCACAGTTTGTGAGATCGGCGACTTTTCGGCTTAGCGCGAATGGCTCGTGTATATTAAGCCTTGGATCTGACTCCGTGGCCTACGGTGATTTCGCTTCAATCGAGTGACGGACCCGGGTCCGATGCTGTCCACAAGAAGAGCGAGGGTGGTGTACACTCTTCTCTTCGTGCTCGGTAATATGTGCTTGGTATGAGAGTTTTCTGTATTTTCTGAACTACAGCATGTTTCATTGTTCTCGCGGCCAAGCATTCCGAGCCATGCCATCGGGACCATTGTTGATGAGAATATATCGCTCCCTTCCCAGGCCTTCTCGTACGGAATCACGGGACCGACTCTCATCGACTTCGCCGAAATCTATGGAGTCGAGATAGACGAGGTTTCGGAACTCTATGTATCACGATCAGCTGGGAATCTCATCGGCTCTATCCTGGGTTGTTGTCTATCTATGAGACAGAGATCGAAAAAATTCAGACCACGTCACGGGCAAATGACCCGCTGTTCACACGTCCTGATCGGATTCAGTCATTGGATTCTTTCCCCTTCCACCTTTCAGAAAGCTTCGCCGTGAATGATCGAAATTCGAGGCGAGTCCTGGTGGGCGCACTCTTCATCGAGGGAATAACCACAACTTTGTATCCCATCTCGAAATATCTGTGGGCCGCTCATATAACATCCTTCTTCAATGGTCTAGTGCTCGCTCTCTTTGAAGCCGGTGAGTGGAAATCTAAATCTAGCTCAGAGATTCGATGTCTGACGGGAGAAAACTTCCCCCACCCCGAGAGTCTCACGCGTCTCCCGTCGCTTGCAGGGTCCTACGTAGCGATAGCGAATCTCTGGGAGAATCCCAATTTCCCTCTGCAACTTCACATGTTGGGCTACGGCTTCGCAGTTTTCGTCGTTCCTTTCATTTCTGAGCCGTTTCTGAGTAAGAGCAACCCCCTAGATGCTGGCAAACTCCAACAGGCATCGGTGAGTTCCTCCGGGACATTGGCCTGCCAAAGTGGCTGATCAATGGATCAAACCTCCGCTTCGAGGCAGCGTATGCCCCTTAATACTTGATCTTTGTCGGCTCTCAGGTTTCCCGTATTTACATTCCCCATGCCGGAATCGGCGCGTTGTGCGTTATACTAGGCATTGCGCTAGCCATAACTACTGCCTGGGTACCATACCCGCCGAAACCGACGATTGCCGAAAAAACCGACGCCGACACGTCCCCGAAAAAGCGTGATAAGGTTTTCGAAACGACCCTAGTGATCCTGTTGGCTGTGATGTCATTGTTCTGTGTGAGCCTGGAGATGACCTTCACGGGTAAGCACGCGCATACTCTGGAATATCGAGGAATATCTCGTCCTGAGACGAAGCGAAATTCTTCATGGGTACGTGCGAGATCTACGAGTTGACGATCGAATCATTCTCAGGGATGATCTCATCGTTCGTTATCCGATCGGATCTTCATCTCACCAAATCCGATGGGGCGTATCTCGGGGGCGCATTCCGTGCGACGTTCTTCGTGGGGCGAATTATCATCCTGATCTTGCACAACCTCCCGCTCACCCTCGTCATTGTGGTGAGTTTTCCGCGAGCTTATGATTTTCGACGCGTTGACAGCGTGCAGCCTTTTTTCATTTCAGAATAACTCATGTTTTCTTTCCTCAACTCTCCTGCCTGAAGTTCAACCTGGTTTCCGCCTTGGTATCGTCGTTGATTTTCGTGTTCTTCGTCCTGAGTTCGCCCTACGTGGTGTGGGTCGTGAACGCTGGACTCGGACTGGGTCTCTGCGCGATCTTCGGTACCGACATCGCTTGGGTCTGCCAATACGTGACTCTGAAGCATTGGCATATGGCAGCTTCCATGGTCGTACTTTCCTGACATTCTCATGAGCATTCCAGATATTCGTCATCCGAAACACAGAGAATCAAATAATGACATGAGAAATTCTCAATATTCCAGATCGGGGTTTGCATCGCCAACTCTTCGCCTGCTTTCATCGCCGCACCGTGGATCGATTCATACCCGATGATACTGCCGTATGTGACGCTCGCGCTGTCGACGATTCTTTGCATTACTTTCGCTCTAATGCTCTTCGTGGTGAGAGGACGCGAGAAATTAGGCTCGAAATAAAAATCTGCCTCCTCGTAGTCATGACGCAGATCTTCTTCTGACTGAGGAGCGAGCGGAAAACCGATCCGAATCAAGGAGCTTCAGTCCTACAGAGGAATAAGCTTCGCACGATGGGGGTGTCACGTTTTTTCGCCCAGGGACTTTGAGAATAGGGTGCCGGATCGTCGGTGATACATGGGCTTCTGAGTCTCCTCTGAATTCTGAGATCGTTTCGCAGTGCACTCCCCGATGTCGGATATTTTTCACGAGAGACTTCGGAAATTTTCACGAATATAGTTTTTTTGAATGTCGATCTCGAAAATGCCGCCCCAAGAAAGTGCCGCCCGGGGCGGACCGCCCCCTCCGCCCCTCCTTGAGCACGCTACTGTCTGTAAGGCTTGGGCGTAGAGATCTGCGCCAAAGGATACTCTCAGGAGTCGCCACAAGTCCGATTCCCTGATGGAAGCTTCCTTTAGTAAGCTCCATCTCGATACTCTTCCTTTGGTTCGAGAGTTTGTGGGGAAAATTCGATTCCTGCCAACACATGTAGAAAACCCGCTCTTCCTGAAGGATCGCGGATTGCCATCTTCCACTCCGCCGCAAGGATATGCCCGCGCGCGCATATTCAAATGTGCCTAGTCTAGCTGTGTCGGCTGCTGTGGTCGTCGATGAAGAGCCACATCTGCGTTCCGACTTCCGACCCACGTGGTGAGAGAAGGGAGAGGGCATGTCCTGTGTCTCAACAAAGCGCGAAAGTGACCGACATGTTCGATTTCGCTGGCGATCAGCGCGGGAAGTACGTATCCTTCTCAGCAAGGCCCGAGAAGCATTCGCGCAGGTGAGTTTCTCTGGTGTTGGAGGAAAGTACCGGAAGCGAGGAGTTCGGAGCAAGTTTGGGTCTGATTCACATTCTCAAGCAGTCTTCTGCATCCCATAAGCATTGCCGGCGTGGGGGTTTCATAAACGGTAGTGGATTGTTGAATGATTACATGGCGCATCGTGGTCTCAATCCTCAGATGCCGAAGCGGAGGGTTCACGATATTTCCGAATCTGACGCGAGTGATGATGGAATCACCGGTACCGAACAGGAGTCCTCTTCGACGGGCGCTGACCCATCGAGAGGAGTAAAGGTTTGTTCGGGTGGACGTAGGCACTCCTTTCATGAGACAGATTATGAATCTTTCTCCCGAGTCCGAGCCGCTCGAGGTTCGAAAGCTGCGGAAGAAACCGGCAAAACACGCTCCTTTCGCTGTCTTTCACCGCTGTTTGTCGCACTGTTCTGGCAGCGAGCTAAGAGCTTCGCCGGCGGTGAAAGGATTCGGACATGCCGTCGGAGAAATAATGAGATGGTGTTTTGATTACCTGACCTCTATCAGATCAATGATCCTTAAGCTCGAGCGCAGGTGTTCCGGCTGGCCCTTGGATTCCGAAGCCTGAACATCAGATATTCACAAAAATATCGCGCAAAACCCCTCTCTCGACAGAAAGGCCGCACGCATGAGGCTCTCACTGATGGAGCAGACGGGGAGTCGTCACCATCGGAAAGAAGTCCGACGAACGAATCAGATCCTCATGCGGAATCGAGGGCTCTGGCTCTGAGGGGCTCTCCATCGTCAGCAAGTCAAATGTCCATCCTGTGTTTGGATGCGGTGAGCGGTCGAGATGTCTCCATTTAGGTTCTTGATTGAAGGCGCAGGCGATCTGCGGAATGAGAGTCGTGATAAATCAATCAATTTACATTCCAGCACGAGGAGGTCGAACGAACGCCAAGATCGTTCAGCGTCGTGGACGTGCCGAAGCGACCCCCACGGAAAGTGCAGACTTTGATGTTTGCCTACGTGGTGGATCGTTCCCCATCCGAGACGTGCAGTTTCGAAGATTACGGATTCTACACCCTGAAGCGGAGAGTAATCGACACTTTCATGCGGATGAGATTGGATAAGGTCAGCCTTACGGAATACCCCGGGATCACCCTAAGGAGACTCATATTCGCCCGGAATTGAATATCCTTCTCCTCTTCTAAGGCTTGTGTTTTCTCATTCGCAGTTCAAAAAGCACCATGCTCTGGTCCTCACATGCTGTGACGCGAGGACGGATAATCTGAGCAATCGACTCCAAGCGAAGTCGCTCAACGAGCACTGCGTGGAAATTCTCCAAGCTGACGAACTATCCGTGGATCGGGTAAGGGACGAACTGAACGAGTAGAACGCGACGCCGAGATTCCAGAACAACAATTCCAAGATCTCTGAACGCTGAATACGAAATTCCCGTCCCCAGATACGGGAGCTTCCCGAAACCTCCAGTTTCACATCCGAAGAGGAGCAGTTTTCGAACGTCATTGCGGGTTTGATGACTGCAGCCGATATAATAACGCGCAAAGCTGCTGATTGCGGAACATACGAGCGAATCGAAATCACTGTGAGTGAGATTCCGTGAGCATCGACGCTGTCCGCATGCAAACATCCCTCGGGAAAAGGAGGGGACGAACGGGGAGTCTCCCGCTTCGAGTCGAGATCTTTATGCGTGCCACGGAATTCGATTAGCTTGGGCTTCTTGTATCCGTCGACTCCACAGTTGTTCTCCGATCTCAAATTCGACTTAAAAGATCGATCGGTCAACAAGATGTCCCGGGTTCTCTCCCATGTGTTGTCAGAAGCTGATCTCACGATAATCTCTGACGCGTCGGAGAAGGAGTATTTCCAGCGGAATATGGATTTCTTGAAGGATATTTTCAATGAGGTCAAGGTGTTCTCTCACAAGGAAGCAAAAAGACAGGTGAGTCTGATGGCAGGGACAGGATTCCCCGGGGCCTGGATTGGAATCGGGGAGGAGCTGAGAATCAATGAGGACTAGCTCTCCCGATGCTCAGGATCAACGAACGAAGATCCTGGAGTGCGTCTCCATGACTCATAATCGATTGTTGTCGTCAGCTCCAGGAGCAGTCTATATCGTCCGTTTCTCACCTTCTTCCAGAGCGAGCAATGGACGATGGCTGAGCAGATACCAACGAAATTTGCGGCGACTATAAAAATTTTCGAGCAGGAGCTCCCGATAGAAGCATATCTTCTTTGCAACGAGAAGAACAGCTCACTCCTGAAGACGAAACTGGAGAAGGGTTCGCAACGCCTACTAAATCAGCATGAGGATCCGACCTCCTCGAATATGTAGAAGACGAAGACAAGATATAATATCAGATTTTGCTCGTTGCAGCCGATGACAAGACCCAGACCGTCGAAGTTGCGGAGAGCTCCCTTCGCGAGGAGAAGAAACTCGTCAAGCTCACCGACGATGGCCACTACATGAAAGACGACCATAATCGTATAGTGACTGTCGACCCTGAGCGCGCAGCCATGGCTTACCGGTCAGTCTCCTATGATATCTGGCCGTGAACTCAGAGACATGTTTCCTTTCCAATTATGGCCAGAACATATTATGATATCAAGCAAATATTGCCCGGCAGATTTGGAACAACAGCCGTCCCGACAGAGAAAAAACTCGCCGAATATGTACCGTCTGAGCCGAGTCACAAAGGTTACGTGGTTAGGGGCTGGTACCCTGCCAACGAGTTCGCTGTGAGTTTTCCCCGTCGAATACGGGAACGAGTGTGTCAAGGAATGGCATTCTGAAATGAATTTTTCGCTGCTGATGTTACCGCGCTAGATATTGATCCACTCGGATTTGCAGCTATACGTGAGCGGCGGTAAGGCATACCGAGTGTTTCCTGCGGGCGGGAACTGTTCCGTGTTCGATTCGCTGCTGGTCTTATGTGCTCGTAAAGGATACGCTCTGCTTGTCGACTACACGTACCAAGCCCGCTTCGAGCCAAAGCCGGGAGTTCTCATACCTCATCTCAAAAAACGTTGCTTCGTGTACTATGACCTGGTACATGAAGATAATCTCAATTATTTGCCTCGGTACGATCCCCTCGCTTCGGTGAAGCCATCTGCGGATAAGTTGAAGAAGCTGTGCGATATCATCGCCCAGTCTCAAATCGACCGTCTTGAGCTCAAATACGACCCAAAAGATCAACAAATAATTGAGAATTGCTGGCAGCAAGAAATCGGAGAGAGCTCATGGAAGTTCCATGAGAGATTCGGGAGCGTGGCTTTCAAGAGAGATGCTGCTCTGCTCGAGAGGATTGAGGAATTCAAAGAAGGCGCTGGAGGCTTCGTTCGACGGCTGGTTGTTGAGAAGAAAGAAGAATCCGCTCCCAAGGAAAATGAGGATCTAATCCCTTTCCCTGTTGAGTTTGTGGACAAGGCTCAGATAGAGAGAGTACCTCCCGACGATTTCAAGTCACTCTTCAGGAAATGAGAATATCTCGTCATCGATTTGATTCATTCTGGAGTCTGTCAATATGTTTCTAATAAAATCATGAATCTTATCTTATTTATGAAATTTCTAGATCATAAAGTAGTTGCATATTATCGAGGGAAATTCTCCTTTCGTCACTGCTGGAAGTCTCGATCTGAATCCGCCGATTCAGATCGAAGGAGAGGCGCACCGAGTGAATAGACTGGGTCGATCTCGGGAAGCTGTACCTATGCCCCCGCTCTTCTCAGCCGGAAGAAAGAGAGGATATGATGCACTTTCGTGGGAATCTCTGGGTCAACAATCTGATAGGAGAAGCCTCTTTCGGTGGCTCCGCCGGGCTCTTCCGGGAGTGGGACTATGACGACGCCCGGAGGAAAGTCCCTCTGAAGGGACTCCGGAGATTTCCCAAGCCGGATTCTAATAATAGTCCAGGGTAAGCAATCCGTCCAGAGGGAGGGCTTGAATCCTTTCGATGGGCTGAAAGTCTGAAATGCAAGCTTTCCCTAATCCGATGATTCAACCAGAGGAGAATCCAATCCAAGCGAGTTGCCGCGGCTCGTTCCGGGGGATCAAACGATCTCGCCAGGACATGCTGTTTGAGTGACGCTGGCCCTCTCGGCTTCCGAGAGTACCCCCTTAGAGACACAAGACTTCTTGGGGGCTGACCTGCGTTCAGCAAATTCCAGGGGGATCCAGCGATCCCCGCGAATCAGTCAGTCTGCGAATCCTGCCATTTCCATCCGAGAAAAATATCCAGGCCTACCGATGCGCACCTTAAGCCGAGTGGCGACATGCGCCACCAAGCCGCATGTTGGAATGAGGACTGAAGGAAAAACACGTGTGGTGTGGACGTGTGGACCAAAGCTCAAGAAGCATTATTCCGTTCACCTTTATTTCGCGATGACTCCGCTCATCTTAACCGTCGTAGCGGAGACAACGACTAGGCATTCAGGGTCAGGGATCTGCGCAACTTCCAACACCGCAGCAAAACATTGAAGCTTCGGCTTAGTCTTGGGAGAGGTCCACCACCCGCTCGAACCCACATATTCCCGTCAGAAGCATCGATTTCGGTCTAAGATGGGGAAAATCATCCGGATCGTGAGCGCCTTCGCCTACCACATGGACTCCTCGAGAGTCGCTGCAGGGAGCCCACGAATATCTCCCCCGGGAAGCAGTTGGAGAAGCAGGAGTCACTCCGGCTCCTACTTCCAGATATGAGGCTCAGGATAGGATACTCTGCGGAAACTTGGGATCCTGGACGGGGCATCTCACGTCCCGGCATTATCTACCAGTAGTAATCCAGGAGTAATCCGTGCTCCGCAAGCTTTTCATCGCAAGGAAGATTCCCGCGAATGAAGCGATGGGGCTCGACCCCATTATACTCCGACTCCAGTACATCGGGATGCCTTTCCGGAAACTCGAGCTCCGAGGAGATGCGGTTCGGATCCTTCGACAGGAATCAATCTTGGGTCTGAATTTCGATCGACCTATTCAAGGGAATCGTCTCGGCTCCCACAGGAATTGGACGTAAGGTGGCGTTGGTTCGTTATTCTCTGATTCTGATTCCGGCTGACTGATAGCCTATCATGCCCCTGATCTTCGACACGATCATGTGCGTTGTCTTATGATACTTATACTTATTATTACATCAGATTCGAGTGTTGAGGGCTCGACCGAGGGTAGATACCCTAAACTCAGCATAGCGGAATCCGTCGCTCGTCTTCCATATGAGAAGGGGTCCTCCAAATATGACCGTTTCCATTCGTCGAGTTCTCGAAGTCTACGAGTCAGAACTTTTGCGCCTAGAGAGACCGACGAAGGAAATAAGGCTCGAACAAGCGAGAGAGTAGTGGCGAAATCGTGATCGTGCAGAAGAAGTCTCGCTCAATTCGAGAACGAAAAGTTTGGCTCCGGAGGCATTCGAAGGGGCGGAGTAAGATTTTTCCGGAAAAGATCGCGCATAGATGAATGGAGAGATCGTTGTGTTTCCCTCGTCTGGAGTTCTACACTGAGCTACGGATGGCCAGACTGCGAACGAGGGGATCATGCGCGTAGCTGAGGAGAAACGAGAGAAGTCCATCTTTGTGTACTTCTCAGATCTTATCCGCATCGAAGCTTATCTGATCGAAGGACTATGAGGGCTCGAACGAGTGAGTGATAATCAGTGCGTAAGCGTAGGTCGACCGGGGCGCGATCGGCATGCGGAAATTCCCGCAAACGAAGGGAAGCGCGGGGACGCTCCACGGCGCAATGAATCTGCACCAATCGATTCTGCACCGTAGCGCCCCTGCTAGGGTCGGTATGACATGATCTCTCCGTTCAATCACCGACGGCGATATCAATGCTTCATTCATCTCAAACGGTACGGCGATAAGAATGAGCCGAGCTTAAAAGATTCAGCGGGGCCAGAGAGAAGTTGTCGTAGTGAAATGGCTTTGAGACAGTCGCCGCGCCGGTGCACGGTTCCGTTCGCTCACAGTGAATTCCGCCGGTCGAATCGCTGTTTTCGTTGCTCTCGGAAGACCTGGTGGAACGAGCACGTTCGGTGTGCTCTGGGACATGGAACACGATCATGGCGTGGGTCATGGAGGTATGGGCGGCATGGCGATGTCGTTTAATTTCAACGTTGATCCCGTTCTGCTCTTCAATTTCTGGCATCCGAAAAATGGAATCGCCCTCGCTGGCTCTTGCCTGCTGATCTTCGTCTTGACCGTCGCTTTCGAAGCGTTGAAAGCCTACCGGGAAAAACTCTACGTGCAATCGAGACGGGATTCGAGTGATTTAGGCTCTTCGAACCCCAGGTCGATGCTAGAGCCCAATCACTTGAAACAATGCGCCCTCTACACCCTTCAAATAACGATCGGTTACCTGCTGATGCTCCTGTTCATGACTTACAACGGTTTTGTCGCGATCACCATCATAATTGGAGCCGGATTCGGATTCCTGGTCTCTGGATGGAAAAAGTACCTCATGCTCGAAATGGTTTCGGACCACTGTGGATAGAGGAATATCGACGAGGCGGCTGCTCGGTGCAAACTCCTTTATCTCGGACCCTCATAACTCATGTGAGAAATGCCTCGCTCTGAGACTCGCTAAAGCTGTGAATAAAAACTCGATGGGTCATGTGGCTTGGAACACATCGCGATATCATTCTTTCTCCTGAATCCAGAAAATTTTCGCGGTTTGTTGGATAAACTTCCTCATTCCTCTCCCTGATCGATGTCTCCATATCTGAATGGAGACCCAGGGAGTCGGAAACGAGATAGGTACTTTCCTGAGGTGCAATAGTCGCCGATTATCCAGAATTACGCTCCGTGTTATCCCGATTGGGGACTAGGGATAGGATTATGGTTGGATATGGGGATAGTCCGCAGTGCTCCCTGATCCCTGACGTATTCTTCGGTCACGGGATGAGTCCCAAGTCGAATAGATCCGAGCCGAGTCGAGACTGGAAGTACAGTTTTTTCGTGCCTTGTGCGTTGAGCTACTTGAGAGATAAGCGCTGTGAGCCTTATCACACCCTGACGCCAGTGGTCTGGATCGAATTTAGGCCCCGATGACCACAACAGGAGCAAGCGACATCCAGGCCGCGATCCCACGAGAGAACGTTGCTGCCGGCCCGGGCGGAGATGCGCCAACCAGTCGAGACGCTCGATGACGACGCTGACGCCGCTGCCATCGGCCCTGCTGCCCTGTCTCTGATAGCATGACTCGGATCTCCAGACCTAGCGGGATAGCTCGTCGACGCAAACCGACCAAAGTGGCCGAGCTTGAAAGGCGAAGCGGAAAGTCGACCCCTGACAGGGGCTCTGGTCGCGTACTTCACAAGAGACCGGAGGTGCGCAGCGGCGGACATGCGCTTCCCGCCTGCGTTTTGGCTTGCTCCGTTCGCGTTCTTCATATCACGTGCCATGAAGACAATCCTGTCTCGACTAGCGCGACTTCCGATCGTCGAGATTCGCCGAATGAGCACGCAACACGAAGAATTCTGCTCGGTGCCGCTTTCAAAAGCCTCATTCTGAGGAGCTCAAGGCCTTCTGAATAACACCGCAGAGCACAAAAATATCATCGGGCCCCTTCGGCTCCAGTGTGTTGCGATGCTCGCCCAGCATTCCGTTCGGTATGAACGGATGTCGGGAGTCGGGAACACGCCTCAGAGGTCTCCCTTCTCTCACCACGTGGGTCGGAACGCAGATGTGGCGAGAGGAGTTGTCGGAAGAAGAGAGAGCTCTTCATCGACGACCACGGCAGCCGACACAGCTAGACTAGGCACATTTGAATATGCGCGCGCGGGCATATCCTTGCGGCGGAGTGGAAGTTGGCAATCCGCGATCCCACATGAAGAGCGGGTTTTCTACATGTCTTGGCAGGAATCGGATTTTTCCAGAAAATTTTCCCCACAAACTCTCGAACCAAAGGAAGAGTATCGAGATGGAGCTTACTAAAGGAAGCTTTCATCAGGGAATCGGACTTGTGGCGACTCCTGAGAGTTTCCTTTGGCGCAGATCTCTACGCCCAAGCCTCATAGATGGCGGCATATGCGGAAGCGACCCAAGATTCGTGACGGTCCAGCTCACGGGGAGAGTGACGGATTGGGAAAGTAGTTCACTATCTAGAAGATTCGGAGCACCCTCGCACAGGAGCGATGGTACTCAATCGTACGGAAGCGACATCGGGAAGTGCACCGCGGAACGACCTCGAAATTCAGAGGAGACTTAGAAGCCCATGTATCACCGACGATCCGGCACCCTATTCTCATAGTCCCTGGGCGAAAAAACGTGACACCCCCATCGTGCGAAGCTGTTCCCTCTGTAGGACTGAAGCTCCTTGATTCGGATCGGTTTTCCGCTCGCTCTTCAGTCAGAATAAGATCTGCGTCATGATTACGTGGAGGCAGATATTTATTTCGAGCCTAATCTCTCGCGTCCTCTCACCACGAAGAGCATTCGAGCGAAAGTAATGCAAAGAATCGTCGACAGCGCGAGCGTCACATACGGCAGTATCATCGGGTATGAATCGATCCACGGTGCGGCAATGAAAGCAGGCGAAGAGTTGGCGATGCTAACCCCGATCTGGAATATTGAGAATTTCTCATGTCATTATTTGATTCTCTATGAGAGCTTCCGATCCTGTGGGGCCAAACCTCCTCCACGTTAAATGACTGATAGAAACCCCGAAAACAGAGCTTCATCTTCTCCTTCTACTTACTCTTTCCGTTGCTCCTTGTGCTCTTTCGAGACACAATCAGCTCATGGTCTCAAGGTGCATGCAGGCCGCATGCACCCAAGACTCAACTTTCCTGTTTTGAGCTCTAGTCAAGATGCCTCTAGTCAAGATTCCTCATCCTCTTCTGATCTCACGAGCTCGAATGTCGGAGCTCCGGACGCTACTCCCGAGACATTGGAGTTATTGATCAAGCGTATCAATTCTCATCGTAAGAAATCCCGGCTCATCTCCATAATCCCACGTGGAATCAGAGCAGCAGTTGCCGCCGAACTCACGGAAGTTCTCAAAGCCGTCCACGCATCCAACGATCTTCTCGCTTGGTCCTCGTTGTACAGTTTCGCCGCCGTCGTCCTCACGATTCCGATTAGAGAAAATTCGGAACAGGACCCTCACTCCCTTATTCGCTGTAATCTCAACCGCTTCCGTCGAGAAAGAATCCTCTCATCTGATCTCCATGCCTCCTCGACGCCATCCAGGGCGACGCTTCATGGTTCAACTTCCCGTTTGGTCCAACACGAACTAGCTCAAGGGGACGTATCCGCAGCTGCCCGCACTCTGCTCTCCACAGACGTGACGGCGCCTCCGGGCCTTGAAACCAAACGTATACTAGAGTGCAAACATCCAGATATGCCATCTCATTCGTCCTATCCTCGTCCGCCTCGTCCAGTGTCTTTCGTAGACGAATCCGGTGTCTCTGAACTAGAAATCCGGACGGCTGTCAAAAGTTTCCCGAACAGTTCCGCTGGAGGCCCGGACGGAATTCGACCTCGCCACCTTAAAGATCTAATCGGGAAAGACACCAGCTCTTGCCCTCTTGTCGCTGCACTAGCGAAGTTTTGTACCATGGTGATCAATGGTAGGCTCCCAGACTTTGCTCTTGAGACTTTTTATGGAGCAAACCTATTGGCCTTGCGTAAGAAGGACGGGGGTATCAGACCAATAGCTATTGGGAACACTTTGAGGCGTCTCGCGAGCAAGATTGTCATCCGTAAGAATAGGGATTCTATCCGGGATCTCATCACGCCGGCTCAGCTGGGTTTCGGTGTCGACGGCGGAGGCGAGGCGATCGTACACGCGGCTTCCAGCTATATCGAAGTTAACGGTAATTCTCAGAAGATCATCGTTAAACTCGATTTTAAGAATGCGTTCAATTCGCTTCGGAGAGATCTGATCCTGAACGCGGTACAGGCCAACTTTCCTGCTATCTATCCCATGATCTACCAGGCTTACAGACTGCCTTCGAAGTTGTTCTGGGAGGATGAAGTTCTCATATCGAGAAATGGAGTACAACAGGGAGACCCATGCGGCCCTGCCCTATTTTGCATTGCCCTCCACCAGCTCACGTCGTCCCTACAATCGGAGCTTAGGCCTTGGTACCTAGACGACGGTACACTTGGCGGCGATGCAGACTCGGTCTTCACGGACATTCAGAAGGTCAGGGAATTCGCGGCTGTCTCCGGTCTCGACCTTAACGACAGCAAGTGCGAGCTCATTGTGCTTTCGGATCTCCCAGCGGTACAGTCAGATCTCCTCCGGGCCTTGCACCTTACACTTCCGAATGCCAAACTTTTGAGAGAAAACGAGTGGGAACTCTTAGGCGCTCCCCTTAATGGCCCTTCGATGGATATAACCCTGTCGAGGAAAATGGCGCTCGTTGACTTGTGGTGCTCGAGACTTCCGACCTTGGATGCTCATCCTGCCCTATTCCTCATTCGCTGCAGCCTTTCTGCCCCACGACTCCTCTATCTGCTACGAAGCGCAGATGCCGACCCCTTCGATGATCTCCTCAGGCAACTAGACGAAAAGTTGAGACTTTGTCTCTGCAGGGTGCTCAACCTGGATCTTTCCGGTGACTCTTGGAAACAGGCTTGTCTCCCGATCACCGCTGGTGGTCTGGGAATAAGGTCGCTCAGCGACTTGAGGATCAGCGCTCACCTCGCTTCTTTAAGCCAATTCAGGTCCCTCGCCGTAACATTGGTGCCGAACAACGTGGCTGCTCACCTCGAAACTCGGATA
>NW_003803674.1:0-3575 GCF_000255335.2 Galendromus occidentalis
AGTGAAGTTATGCTGATGCTTTATCCATTATGCTGACGAGGAAGAACTAGCGAAATCGTGGAGATTGAAGCCGGTATTGCGCACGTACTCGATGAGACTGATCTGCTCCGACTGGAATTGCTCAGTGAGACGCACTAACCGCGCATTGAGCATAGCGTACTTCTTCCGCACCGGTTTCGGTGGGTTTCCAGCGCTCAAGAGGACCCTCTGGAGTCTGCAATCGTTTTCATCCACCTTGAGATGAGCGACGAGCTCGAAGATGTTTACATGCGACTTCTCAATCATCTTGTTTAGAGCGTTGTGCCATCCCTCCAGATGGTTCGTCGTTCTGGCTTCGAGTTCCTGTCGAGAGGCGTGGATTGAGGGACTCAGTCCACGAACCCGGTGGCGCCATATGAGGCTGACGTCATGACGAGAGGGGGAATCCGCGAGATTGCGAATTGATCTCTTGCTCCAATCACCGCGAATCGATCATTCGAGGGAGCACAGAACTCACCCATGATGATTCCATATGGCGCGAGGAAAAACGTCGTTCTCCAACCAAGTACGGATGAAATATTCCTTGAACTCACTCAGCCTTGCGAAGGCTTCGTGGTCCGCTCCGGGGGAATCGGCGTCGATTTCCATCCACGCGTCGTCGATTCTTTCCAATGGCACGAAACAAAGTGCCATCGTCGACTTAATGAACCTGCGAAGAGAGTTGTTTTCGGAACCTGTCACTGCCTCGAAGGTTCCCGGTGTTAGCGCCCCCCACCCTCCGTTCCCGATACTCGATCACCAAGGCTCACCTCTTGACAGAGGCGTCATTGCTGTATGACGTTGAGAGTCCATGTCTCTGAACGTTCCTCCAAACAGCCTGGCAGAAATGGAAGGCACATCCCCTGATCGCTGCTGTCGGGAAAACTTGCTCTATAGCCTTCAAGGCCGCCACCTCGTAATCTAGATGAAATTTCGCCGGCCTGAAGAGCAAGCCTCTCGATGCGGCGAGGTCCGAGATCAGCCTGAACATTCGAATATATGTGTCTTTCTCCTTGTCTGCCAGGAGAAAGTAAGCCAAAGGCATCATCTGGCCTCTGAAGAAAGCATGGAGAGAGTACAACTGACAGAAAAGCGAGGGCACGATTCTGAACGTGCCATCCATGAAGACCGCCGTGGCTCCGCAGAGAATTGTCAGGGCCTCCTCGGTGAGGAATCCCAGCATCCGATCGGTTGTTCCGTCGTCGATCATCAGGAATGTGACCCCAAGCTTGGTCGTGGCCCACTGGCCTTCGAGGATGATATCGGCGAGAGTCTGGGGGAGCGTTGGTCGATCCTTTGCCCGATGTCTCTGCAGGGCACTGCGGACACTGCCATACATCGGCAGTGTTGCTCCGATCTCTTCGGTCGGGTGCTGAGTCTGATACTCAGTGACGGCATCGGCCAATGCTTCTCGATATACCTCTTGGCACGACTTGTCTGGTCTCGCGGACACCATGTTCTTCATTCGTTGAATCGTATTGCGCCTCATGAGGTCGCGATCTTCGACTCCATGACTGTGCTGCGTCGACATTTTGACGACGGCGAGCTCTGGGTCCTGATCGATGAATATGTCAGAGAATCGGAAGAGAGAACTCTCGGAGGAAATTCATATTCATCTGAATTTATTGTCGGACGGACCAGGAAAGTAGTGAGACTACCAAGAAATTCACCTTATCTATGGTGACCCGCGCAGGACAGTGATCGCTCTTCGTTCTTATACAGCGGCAGTACAGCCGACCTCCATGCTTCTTGTCGACCTCATACAAGAAGCCTCCCACGAGGTAAAGTTTACCATTCTTATGCGATAAAACTTCCTCGACATCCATTGGATATGAATAGTCGAACGAAATCAAGAGCAAAGTATTCTTAGTTTAAAAAGCTCCACCTTAGCGATTTAGAACCCTTAAAAAGCTGAAGGTATCACATTAGGAGCGATTCTATTACAAGACGGGGATCGGAATGATAACAAACGGCAATCGAACGGCGCATCTGGGGGGCCTTCTCGCCCGGGGTTACCATCCCTCAATCGAATCCTTCCGAACGGAACCATCCGACTGAGAATGCTGATACCGCTCAATCGGGGCCGTTTGACCGAATGGGATCTCCCAAGTCCGCAGACCCAAACTCTGAGTATTCTCAGGCTCCCAAGTAAAGGAAAAAATATAGTCGGAGTCTGATCAGTATCGCCGGAGGATTTCCTGGAATAGCTGCCCTCTCTCTATCCGCTCTCACTCACGAAGTCTCTCGACGTGCTACCACCAAAGCAAAATATTTTGAGCGATACGGCGCACACTCCCATTCGATAAGTGATGGTGTCTCGATCCAGCTGTTCCCGAGACTTTCGAATAAGTGACGTGGAGGGTCGCGGAATTTCAAGTGCTCACTCATCTAGGGAAGAGTATAGATGATTGGAGGCGCTCACAATCAACTCGGCTTATGTGGAAAGTATCCCGAAAGATTCGAGTCTATGCTTGGTGGTAACCTCATTTGATCGCTTCGCTACTATTTGTTTGAAGCGGCGCTCCCCCGCCAGATCTCAGGTCACCAGATTCATTCTTTTTAGCGAGTGAACGATCTTTGTACACATACATGTACACGAGAATCTAGTGTGAGTGGAGCCATACTCGTGTCCCATCCTCAGGAAAGAAGGCCGGCAACCTTTCTGACGGACTCAATGCCGATATTCAAGGACAGACACCTTGCATGGTTCCTACTCCGAACATAAGATGGACAAGTGTTCTCAGCTTGAATATGCGAATTCCAGCAGTGTCGCGGTGAAACGGCCCCACTCATAAGGTTTCCTTCATCTGGTTCCAGTCAACAGGGTGATGCGGGATTCTGGGCTTTCAGGATTCAGGATTTCCGGGGTTCTGGGCTTTCGGGATTCAGGGTTTTCAGGACTCTGAGTTTTCGGGATTTAGGATTTTCGGGACTCAGGGTTTTCGGGATTCCGGGTTTTCGGGATTCAGGGTTTTCGGGATTTAGGGTTTTCGGGATTCAGGGTTTTCGGGATTCCGGGTTTTCGGGATTCCGGGTTTTCGGGATTCAGGGTTTTCGGGATTCCGGGTTTTCGGGATTCAGGGTTTTCGGGATTCCGGGTGCACACGATCATACTTGCCATGACCGACGACGTTCTGATGGCTCTCCTGGCTATCGGCATGTTCTCGTCTGTCGTTTTTGTGAGTCCCGTGAGATTGTTGGGAATATTCTGGGATTCCCGTTTCCCGGACTCGGATAATTTTATCCTCGGAAGAAGATCTTGAAACCTACATTGCCATTCATTTCTTCGCTCTTCCCCCCTAGCCTTATAAGAGGTGGGCCATGCTGTACTACGTTTTCGGATTCCTCTCGCTGTTTCTCCAGATCATGGGGAGTGAGGGCGAGGACTTCTTGCCTAAAGAACAGTGGAAACTTGATTTCTTGAAGATGGATATCGAGGACGTAAGTGACCGAACCAGAAAACTCAAGCGAGAAATAATTAGCGTCGTGATCTTTGGCTTGAGCTGATGAACTTCTCAGGGTTACATCGTTGGAGCGGACTCCATAAACGTTGTGGG
>NW_003803674.1:3595-10056 GCF_000255335.2 Galendromus occidentalis
CTCAGATCCGTGTTAATGTAATGTCGAATGTGTAATGTAATGTAATATAATGTGTAATGTGTAATGTGTCGAATTATTATTATCGTGTCAATGCATTTTTCCTATGGCTCTTTCACCTTTTCCCCCACCTTCCCCTCATGACTCATCATGACGACGTCTTTGGAGTTATCGAAGTATGCCAGTGTAGGCGCTTGCATTAGGAGCTCTTTTATCTCTTCGAACGCTCTCTGTGGAGATTCTGACCATACAAATTCTGTCCCTTCATTGCACTGATTTTGTCTGGATCTGGCTTGACTCCAGCGTCTGATAGGATATGGCCGAGGTACTTCACTGATTTTTTAGCGATTTGTAGCTTTATTCTGTTGAGCTTCGGACCTTTTTTCTTGACCCTTCCGGAAAGTGCTCTCAGATTCGTATCATGGTCCCTTGCAGCCTCCTTATCCGAGTCCCCCGTTCCTTGGATTATTGCATCATCGGCCACGACGAGGACTCCACGTAACCCTTCGTAGGCTTGCATTTGTCTTCGTTGGTATTCTTCGCTGGCCGAGCAGAGACCGTTGGGCATCCTGTTGTATTTAAAGCGCCCGATAGGACTCCAAAACGTAGTCAGATGGCTGCATTTCGGATCTAGTCTCATTTGGTAAAACCCGTCTTTTGCATCAACTGTGCTAAACACTCGGGCCTTCGCCAATAAGGGCAGGTGGTCTTCTACCGTCGGCATCGGGAACCCGGGCCTCTTGATGGCCTGATTCGGATGTGTCGGGTCTAATGTTATTCTGATAGTTCCGTCCGACTTCGGCACTGCCACTAGGTTCGAGATCCAAGCCGTAGGCGTATTCACTCTTTCGATTATGCCGGCCCTTTCTAGTTGAAGTAACTTTTTTCTCAGCGCTTCTCTGATCTTGATCGGCGTTTTCCTAGGTGCTTGCTGTCTCGGAGGCACTTCGGGTTTCAATTCCAGCGTAACCATCTGATCGAACTCTCCCAGTCCGGTGAAAATGTCCGCGAATGACGACTGAGATCCTAGCCACGAAACCTCAACCTCATTGAAGATCGGAGGATCATCTACGGCAGCGGTTCTCAACCTGGGTTCCGCGGAACCCTAGGGTTCCGCGAGCCCCTGCTCGGCTGCTCAGACTTTTATTCATTTGATCGAATTGGAATGAATTTTCTAAGCACTAATGCATGCAGGATACTTCATGCGATCGTGGTCGAAGGTTTTGAGGTGATCAAGGGGAAAGGAAAGATAGAGTCCGAAACCAATAATAAGGATTCCGCGGCACCCCACCAGGGTTCCGCAGGGCAAAAAAGGTTGAGAACCCCTGATCTACGGGATGACACGGACCAAGTTGGTCGACTCCTCGAGAGAACAGGACGCCATGCATATGGAGGGGGGCATATCATCTACTTCTTCTCAACATATTCCAATGCAATTTGTTATAGTTCTCCGACCCACCCTTACCTGGGGTCGCTTTGGCGCGGTTGCTGAGCAATGATGTGAGAAGCTGATGAGAAACTTCAATTAAGAATGCTTTCTGTACAACACGAAGATATCGACTCCGGAATGCGGGGCCAGTGGAGGGTTTCCCCGGACGCAGTCATAGATCGATGCGATCCGGAGAGGGTGAACGAGGTCGCCTTTCAGGTTGATTCAGATGAGGAGGAAGGCATTTGCAGTCGGCGATATATTCTATAACCTGACCTATAGGTCTTTGATTCCTCTCTTTGTTTCCGTCCTCTCCCTCAAAAAAACTTGACGCCGGTTCGGCTGAGGGCCAAACCGAAGTTCGCGTAGAACTACGGAGAATGCGCTCGTTTAGAATGAGTGGAGCACTCAAATGGATAATTTGGGCTCGCGTTTCGAGCGTGACCGTTTATCGAATTTTATTCAGTTTATGATGGTGAATATTGGTTTGTGGTAGCTGAAATATGCGATATTATTGATGATATTTTCATGTTCTAAATTTCGGGTGAAGATGGGATCAAGGCAGGTGTTACTGTTGGTGGTTGATTGATTCGGGTCTGTGATTAGATTGACATTGGACTGTGTTGACATGAAAACCAATTGATTTCTTTGGTTAGGTTCCTTCATATTCCAATTGAAATCGCCGCAGATGATCAATGTTTTTTTTAGCGTGGTCGTTTTCGCAGTCAACTGTTTGTTTGTATTTAATGAATAAAGCTTCGATTTTGGGGAAGTTTGATCCTGGACTGATATAGATGCGGACAATCGTAGTTGTGTGATTATTGATTTTGAGGCGAGCGAAACAAAGATCTCCGCAATCGTTGTGTGTTACGATTGGCTGAGGGAGTGATTCGGTGGCTCCGGGCGAGTCTATTCGGTCGTAAATGGCGACGCCACCTGGTCTCTTGTTTTGCGATTGCAATCGTAAATTAATCGGGTTCTGATGCTCGTTTCCACACCAAGTTTCTGTGAAACAAAATATTGTGGCTTTCATGAGCAGCGAATCTGATGAAATGTCGAGAGCGTGGGCCTGTAGGCTTTGCACGTTTAAGTTCAGCAAGATGTGAGTTTTTCCTTCGAGCTTCTGTAAGGTTTGATGGTCTGTTGTTTGGAATTTATATTTTTTGAGGCGTTGAAGTTCATCTCGTAATTTTTGCAATCCGGGTGAAACGACAGGTTTGGCATGATAAAAATGAAAGTCGTTTCCGGAGTTCGTTATAAATAGGTTGACGAGCGTCTTCACGCGAGATAATGCTACGTACACCAATTGTTGTTGCAGAGAACGCGAATAGTCGAAAACGATACTGTCAAAAGTGGAACCCTGTGATTGATGTGTTGTCATGGCGCAGGCCAAAGACAGTGGGAATTTAAGCCGTCGACATTTAAGCCGCACTAGGAAGGTGGTTGCTCGACGGTAAATAGGAACCTAAAAACGTTGGAGGTCGCCTCGGCTGAGCAGCGTTCCACGGTGTTTCGATCTGACGAGAGATCCGGTGTTAGTGTGGTCTCCGAAATCCAACCACAATCGGTTGATTTTTTGGTTCGTGATTGTTCTCGGATCGTTTGTCTCCGAGTCGCTTTGATCTGGAACATCGAAATCGACAAATTTTAAGCGGCCGATCGCTCCATTGACTAGCCCGTCTTCAATATCTATGTTGCATGTGATCATGTATGGTTGGTCAACAGTGAGGGGTAAGTTATATGAGATGTTGCCACTTTCTGTCGGGAGCATCCGATGCACGCGTATGCGGGCATTCGTCAATTCTGATTCTTTGCGATGGCCGGAATAGGTGTCGATCGCTATGGAATGCCACTGGGCTTCCACTGCTGTTTTGTTGAAGGTGTCGACATCTATGTTTTTGTGGAAGAGTCGGATAACTCCCTCAGCGTTTTCATTGCACCATTCTTTGATCCGGAAACGTGATTCAATGAGGCACAGTTCGTGTTTATCGAGGCTATCGCCATTCCCGATTTTGGTGAGAATGTTCGAGAAAGCTTCGTCGCTCTGTTTCATCACCTAAGAACGTTTTCGAAAGAGCCCGGTTCAGAAGAGAGGATCGGCATTCAATTTCGACTTACATCAGTGGATTGGATTGTGTTCGCATACTTCGGTTCCAATCTCCCCTGAACGAGCGGATAATATGCTAGCGATTGCCAGAGCACTGAGCGATGGAGCCCGCGTTGGAGAGGTTCGAAGATTGGCGTCATATTGACGGGAGGCAATTTGAAAAATGTTTTTCAGTCTGTCGTTTATGGTATGGAAGACACCCGAGCCAATCATGCTTATTTCGTCGATGAAGACAATCTTGATATCGGCGAAGGCGTTACGGTAGGTTTGTAATGATTCAAACGAGAGACCTCCTCGACGTTGAATTATTATTGATATATTGAACGCATTGTGAACTGTGGTTCCTCCCATGAGTACGGCGGCTTTTCCGGTCGAGGCCGCCGCTATGAAGGTGTTTCGTTGCGTGTCGTGAGTCTGTAACAACCGATTATAATGTCTCCATCAGAAGTCTTAAAGTAAATGTTTTGCCACAGCCGGCAGGTCCGGTGAAGAAGATTTGAATTGCAGGTAGTGTCGGATCGTGAATTCTTGCGATGCAGTGTTTCAGGAGCGCTCTCTGCTCGGAATTTGTTGTCCTCATTTGAAAACAATACTCTTCGGATGTGAGCACATTTGTTCGTTTGCGTATGACTGATGATAGAGAATTGGGGATAGCAACTGCGTAAATCACGATTTTCTGTACGGCGGAGGCCGTCGTCTTGATGAACGTAGCCTTCGTTGGGCTCTTCGGCAACTTCTGCTTGGTCGAGATCCATCTCGTCCCATAACTCATGATGTTCGGCGATGAGTTCTTCTAAGTTCCCCAAGGTTTCGTATTGTTGCCGGCGTTGTTGGATTTCTCTCTCATTTAGATCATATAGTTGCAAAAAATTATCGTCGCCGTGGAGATCGTTGTGCTCATTCTCGAAAGGATAGAAGAGCATAACCATACTACGCTTATAATTGCGGACGTCTGTAATCTCGAATCGTGTCCAGCGTAAGATACGACTGCGAGCCCGCTGTTGGTAAATTTGCTTCCCTTCAGAATCACGTTTCCCTCTGACTCATCAACTCGCTACCGTGTCTACAGCCCGACGCGAAGAATACGCTGAGCTTCGAAGAAGCGCAGCGACACTTATCTCAGGGAGGCGTCTCAGAGACCCGCTTGGTGTTTTGGAATCACGCTCAGGTCGCAAGCATTGTACGAGATCCGATCATGTACGAATCCTGTCCGAAAAATGGTTGCTTGAAAAAGGTGGATACCATCGCCGGGGGCAATTTCTATCGCCAAAAATGTCGGGAGCTTTTTAAAACCTTCCGATGGCGGTACCATCTGAGAGCTCTTCTCAAGGACGAAGGGAGCGAGATGTGGTGCACCATTTTTAACGAAGTGAGATCATGCTCATGATTTTCTCTTATCGACAATGTTAGTCTCGAGATACACGCGAGAACTTTACCCTATCCCTATCTCGGATGCCGATAGAGATTGAATTCCAGGTCGCAGAGCATTTGCTCGGTATGACGGCCGATTCGCTCGTCGTAAACATACCAGGAGAAGATAACCTCGATCGACTCATTGGCGAAATCAGGAAGAAAATATACATACTTCATGAAATTCTGTCACACGATCAGACGGTTCAAGGTGAAAATCCTAGCAGTCATCTCCTTAGGAGAACGGCAATTACCTAATTCCGAGTCCGCCTCCAATTAACACAGCGAATCTGGATATCCGCTCTTTCAGGATGAAAACCGTCCTCAGCTCACCCTCGCTAAAATCGAGCCGAAAGAAGGAGTCGGAGTAGCCTAAATTGACCGGCGATACCGTGAGAAAAAACCATGTCCTCCCTGACATGAAACCATTATCCCCTTGAGATGATGACAAAATGCTTTTCCGATAAACAAAACCTTATTGATACCACGCAGTTTGTTATATTTTCAATATTTAATGAATCCACTGAAAAGCCGGGAGCCGATCGAATGATCCGAATTCGGCTAGAACTGGCTCTTGGAACAATTCACGAGCGATCGGGCCACGGGGAGACCTCTCTCCGATCCCCTCTCCCGTACGGGCTGAGTTGACTTCTCTCAACGAATATCTCCTTGACCAATAATCAGAACTCAGAGCGAAAGCCGACTGACAGCTCGGATGGAAACCCCTCCAGAATCAAGTTACAAGTCTTTCAGCGGGCTCACTCGTCAGAGAGAAGCGCTATTGCTCGCGCTGGCGTCTCTGCTTACAGTAGCATTTCTCCAAAGATGCTCCAGCGGCGGCAAGGCGGGATTACGATGCGACACCGCGCATCCGATGGTTTCGATGTCTTTTGACGTCGAAGACGTCATAGCTCTCAGCTTCAGCGAGAATCGTCACGGAGAAAGAAATCACTAAAGAGCGCAATCAGCCAACCAGAGACCGGCGGAGAGTGTGTCGCCTGGGAGAGGAGGAGCGCTAGCAGCACGGAGCAGCATAGAGCGCAGCTCCACCGAGACCGGCGAAAAGGTGTCGCCTGGGAGAGGAGGAGCGCTGGCAGCACAGAGCAGCATAGGATACCGTCTCACGAACCAGAATCGCAGGAGCCAGAACCGCAGAAGCCAGAATTCTCATCAGCCCTAATGATCGGTAACACATCCTGAGAAAATGATTCGTCGCGGGCTCGAAACCGACTGCGAGAAGGACGATTCGAGAGAGGAGGCCGACTGTTACGTCTCAACAGTCAAGCCAAAGAAGAGATTGCTGTGCGGGGAAACGAGGTGAGGGGAAGCCTACCCCGAAGGTACTTCGCGCCGAGTTGCAATGACGGCAGATATCGGGGAGGCTTCTCTCTTTCGATGGTATAAAATAATGTAGAGCGATCCGACAGTTTTGCGCTTCGCGAGGCCATTGGGAATCTCGGATGACATGGCGTCACCCCTCAGAGGGATATTGTTGTGAGCCATAGTTGTCAAGCGTGT
>NW_003803675.1:0-1588 GCF_000255335.2 Galendromus occidentalis
TAAATTCACCCGCTGGAAGCCATTCAAAGTGTATTCAATGCTGACTATCAGACACCGAGTTGTCCCATCCCGATATATTTCGCGAGAAGCTCCGATGATAGGGGGGAACGCTCGAGAAAAAAACCTGAAGATTCCACTGAGAGAACTCTCCTCTGGCAATACAATGGGAAAGCCCTGGGAAAGAGCTCTCTCAGGAAAAACTGTCCATGTACGTCAGTATTCCTCCGAGTGAGATATGGCCCGCTTTCCGACCGAACACGAACTCTGCGGATTGAGTAGCACCTTTGAAGTTCGAATTTGCCGCGCTCAGCTCAACCAACGGCGCTCTGCGCTCCGTCGAGTCAGCGGGAGAATCGTTGTTTACTTTCGATCCGATGTCCTAGGGTCTGTCTCAGACGTCGGAAAAGAAACGAACGGATTGATCGATATGCGGCTCGAAGACTCCAGAGCGGAACGAAAATCAGGCAAAGCCGGACCCGGCTGGGTGATCTGATCTTTCGGCGTATCGGCGGAATTCGACTCCGGCCGACAGACATTCCATCCGTATATCCCTGTTCGCAGATGATCGGAACTCCACGATCTTCTCCAGGACTCCACGATCTTCTCTTCCATCTCTTCAGGAGTGCTCCAGTGGCGTAAATTGTCCGAAATTAGTCGCGCAGGAGAATGCGTTTTTTTGCGGTTAACCGCAAAACGAATGCGTTTTTTTGCGGTTTATAACCGCCGAAAAGTTTTTTGACCGCGGTTTTTTAACCGCGGTTAAAAAACCCCGCCATCCCTACTACGCACCATGGGAGGGAGTGTTTGCCATGGAACCGGAATTGCAACTATCGAACTTCCGTCAGTGCTTCGGTGAAGCCAATCGGGCCCTCCTGAGACATCTCGGACTCGAGACCATGGTGAGCGGTGACAGAGCAAACCCCAACGGCAAGGAGCCGTGCACAACCGTGAAAATTTTTTTTTCACGGTTGTGCCCGGCTCCTCCCACGGTAATTTCATCGCCGCGCTGGAAACAAGATTTGGGAAAAAGGACAACCTTCTCTATAAACGGTACCTATTCCACAAAGCCGTGCCAAAGGATACAGAGAAGATATCTGACTTCGCGGATAGGCTCAGAGGACTAGCCAGGAACTGTAGATACAATGATACAATGATGATCTGCACGCTTTGTACCTCGAACGTTAAGGGCAGATTTCTTGCGAAGAATTCACAGAACACATCTCGCCAAGGACGCGATGTTCCGAAGAGCTCGAGACACAATATTCTGGCCAGGACTGAAACAAGACTTGGAAGAAGTAGTGAGTAATTGCACGGCGTGCCAGATGTATTCGATAAAGCAACAACCGGAACCCATGATTATAGGCGAACTTCCCGCGCATCCGTGGGACATGGTTCACCAAGATCTGATGGGATGAAGCGTTCAGCAGTATCTGGTCACGTGCGATGGGTACAGCAACTACTTTGATCGCTTCAAGCTGGGGACATCGGCGACGACAAGGCAAGTCATCAGTGTGACGAAACGGTTATTCGCTGCATTTGGTCGACCACGTCAATCCAGAACCGATAGTGATCCTCGCTATTTATCGGG
>NW_003803676.1:0-23300 GCF_000255335.2 Galendromus occidentalis
TTTTTAAACTCGCATCTCGGCCCGACTGCTCACCCCTCACCCAACTGCTTCGCCCCGCACTAACATGAACTTCACAGATATGGGGCAGACCGGGTGAAGACCGTTCTGGGGCCGTTGTTCTCCCAAAACTAAAGACAAATGGGATGCGCCGCCAGTTGATGACTTTCCCGACCGGGGACCTCCCCTGATCTGGCAGGCCCTGAGAGAAACTCAGGAGCGAGACATGGAAATATTAAATCTATTTAGACAAATCAGAAAACTAGGAGAATTTCTCACTCGATACGATGTTGACCTGATCGAGGCATTGCCGTTCAGACGTACGACAAACGAGAGAGTTGGTCGGATGCGTCGAAGTTTGCTGTATGAAGAATATTGATGACAAGATTTAGATATCGATCTATCGATCTTTGGACAGTTTGGATTAGACCATGAAATTTACTTCTTTTTTTCTCCTCATCGTTTTTCCTTCCCACGAAAACAACAATGAAGCAGTTAACATAAACTATATGCGATATACAGGGAATATACAGGCTTGAGCGTCTGCTCATGATACTTCTTCGAAGATCATCAACCTCCGACACCCCTCGACTGAAGCGCTGCCGCCCATCTGGACTTGGATTAGGTCCGGTTTTGTGACTCTCCAGGGACTTAACAGGATGCACTTCCCGGCCTCTGAGGACCAACACTGGATTCGGCCCTTGTATTCACAGACGAAGTCCGTCAAGTCGACCTGCTTGGTCGCGATGGCGGCCTTCGGCTCTAACTGACCGGTACCTACGGTGCCACCCGGGCCGGTTCCCCCCCTCTGGTCTTTGGCGGTGGTCCTGTCCTGGAGCACTGCGCGGGATTCGGTCTCTTTGCCATACGTGTCCCCGTCGGTTCCGATCCGTCTTTCCTCTCGTGCGGTGCCGTCGGTGTTTCCGATTCCGGTGCCGTGTGCCACTGCTGCCGCGCTGGCCTTCACGATGACGTCACCTTTGCTTGGCCAACCCAGGCGCACGTAAAATCCCCCTGCAAACATCGAGGGGTATAAACACATGTCCATCTGGCCACACGGCCAAAAGATATACCTTGATAAAGAGAGGAAAAGGGATGGACGGGGAGCGAATACTCACCACTGACGAGTGCGGAGAGCACCAGTGCGGCAATCAACAGAGCCCACAGCCACCTCTTGTAAAGATCCCACCATCCGAAGTTGCTGCTTTCCTCGACGGTCACGGATTGTGTCGAGACTGTGTCGGACACTTCCCCAGACGTCGGATCCAGTTTGATCTCTTCCATCTCAATCGTGCAGCTCTCGACGTCTTCGGTCTTCTTCGCTTCCGGGCCCTCTGGGCTCTCCGGAGCGCTTGGCTGCTCTCGCCGAGACTGAATCATTCTGACAGCATGACGATAGCCGACTCTCAGAGCGGAGCTGGCGGCCCAGGCTGCCCATCCCCAAAGGAGAGTGGTTGAATCTGGGGCGTCGGGCTCGAGAGTTTCCTTCGCTTCCGTCTTCGGTTCCATGCTGGGGAACTCCGGCTGGAATCCTTGGTCTTCGGCTGCTTCTTCACGCTGCAGCATCGTGCGAGCTGCGCTCCACAGGAACATCGAAAACGGCACAAGTGCCCAACGGGTACACCGCCTACGAATCTCATCCAGGGACTCCATCGATCTCAATACTCGGATCTCAGGGTGGGAGAATGCTGTTGCACTTGAGCTCTGTCGATCCCAAATGAGAATATCGCCTCCGACCAAAAATGAACTACGTCGCTGTAAAGAAAACCGTTCAACGACCACGGTTGGGACTCAACTCTTTTCTAACTGCTTCCCTCCTCTCCAATTACAATCCTGACTAAAAACCATGGAAAATGTCTGAGACGACCCGGCATCCGGCCTATTCCGCGGAAATTGATACCTCTCTGTGAGAGGGGAATTCTAAGACACAAATGTGCTCCACAGAGACTACAATTCCCTGAATTCTAGGGTTTCCTGTCTTCCCGGGCACGCCGCCGAGGCGACATGCCTCCTTGCTCTCGCGTGCTCGAATCGCTCCGCAGGACCAATGCTTGCTGCGGTGCCGTTCTCTCCCTGTCACTCTCGGCCTCTCGGCCAGAGCGGCCTTACGTCACATGCGCGATCCGGGCGCTCTCGGGCGGCCGACAGTGACGAGCGTGAGACCGACCGGATGCCGACTCTTTCGAGGAGGAAGAACACTTGGAATACTTTCATTGATGTATTTATATAATTTTATTGACTCAGAACTCAAACTCCACCCTGTCGCTGTTCGCTGTCGTCGGTGGACCGTGTAATTCCGTTATCGTCATTGAAACTTGAGATCATTCGGACATTCACAGTTAGAGGGAGTGTTGAGGCGAGATAAGACGAAAAACTGTGAGTCCTCAGACTTACAGCTGAGTATGACTCAGAGCGTTGAGACGCTTCTGAGATGAGTCACTGAAGCGGGGTTACACCCCGGCTCCGTAGTAGGATAAGACTCTTCCCGCTTGTAGGAAAGCGGGGTTCGATATTGGTAAAGCATATCTATGTAGGTACGCATGCCGGGAAGGCGGAGTCTTCCTGCCACCCCGTCTCCTATATATAAGGAGACTGTTCTTCAATAAACTTCACTGTGGTGTCTCCCCTTCGCGAGACTGTACTCCTGAGTCATCACTCATACTCCTTGAGTCAGTACGTTTCCCGTCTTCCAACTTCACGCTCTAACAGATAGAATGAAGCATCTATTGCCAGCTGGACCTCATCAATCACTGCATGCTGCCTCAAGTGCCTTACACGCAACCGGAGACCGAACGAGCTCTCGTGAAGTTAAAAAAATCGGGCGCTCTCCAGGAACACCGTCGAAGAAAACTCCAGGGGTGTGTGTCGATGGAAGAATCTGTGAGCCCGAGGGAGCTCTCGCTATATTTGTGTCTTGCGAATTGACCAGGCGATCCTAAAATGACTTCAGGACGCTCAGCGCAACGTGTGGTCATTCATGCCTTCCGTCTTCCCGCAAAGTCCAAGCGGCCGAGATCGGATGCTGCCCCCCCTCCAGGAAGCGATAATGATCACCGAAACCAGAGCAGAGGCACCACTGCAGAGTATCATGACTCATGACCAGCACCCGCATCGGGGGATATTTGCAATAAGTCGTCGGCAATATCGATGCCGGCAACAGGGAGTTGACCCTCATCAAATGGTCGAGCTTGTGCTTGGCAGAAGTCTGTTCCCGGCTCCACTCGTTTCTGTCGACCTATCAAGCTCATATTCGGGGCTGGAACGATTGAATCCATATAAGAAGAAGTCGCTCTCGTCGAACACCAAATCAAGGCCCTGCTGCCGACACGGATCAGAAGTGCTGGCGTCGAGATCTCCGTTTCCTACCGAATGAGGCTTACCATGACAGATGGCAAAAGGTAATTAACGAGCTAACGGACACCAAAAGTACTCAAACCTGCTACATCCGCAGGAAGACTCCGAAGCAGCTCCAAGGCGGCTCAGTGCCTCCCCTTGATATTATGAAACACTACTCTCTCGGTTTATCCACGCTTCATGCCTGGATAATAATGTTCGAATCTCTTGAATTTGTCGTAAAAATCCGATCTGAGGAAAGAAAATGACAAGGGCGGAAAAGGTGATACTCAAATTGAAAAAACACGCGATACAGAGAGACTTCAGGGAACGGATCGGTCTTCTTCAGATGAACCCAGACAAGGGTCGGGATCGGGGAACGCTAATGATGGTAACACAGCCAGACGATTTTTCGAAGAATCAGGTGCCAGTGCTTCTATCATGGGGCTTGATGGAACCATAATCAGGCGTTTCAGGGTCATTCTGAAGACCATATCTTCGAGATCTCGAATAGACGTTGAAGAGTTTGAATATTGTCCCGGAGAAACGAGAGCCGTATTAGGGAAACTCTATCCATGGTTCGGAGTCACTCCGACCGTCCATGAGATATTAGATCACGAAGCCAGTGTCATTCGACACCTCCCGGTGCCGATCGGAATGCTCACCGGAGACGTTCAAGAAGCTCGTCACAAAGAGTGTCGTCGTTTACGGCGTCACAACACGAGAAAAAGGTCGAGAATAGATTCGAATCGTGATCTGCTAACTTTGCTCTTCAGCTCATCTGGTCCAATCGTGAACATTTTCCGCACCATCGATGAATCGAAGCACAACCCTGAATTTCTAGAAGTTTTATTTCTATTGCTACCCCCCGCTGATTCTGATTCCAGCATGAGGCCTCCGCGAACAAGTCAGGATGGGAGCTGGGAGTCTTCTCGAGGATCTGGGTCATCCGAAGACTCCAGACGTGGAGATGATGCTGAATCTGAATTCGGTAGCGAGATCGAA
Organism: Galendromus occidentalis; assembly: GCF_000255335.2. Taxonomy (NCBI): domain Eukaryota; kingdom Metazoa; phylum Arthropoda; class Arachnida; order Mesostigmata; family Phytoseiidae; genus Galendromus; species Galendromus occidentalis. Next base: position 4,336 of record NW_003803676.1, read on the forward strand.
GATGAGTATCAAGATTCAAATGTTCCCCTTGATCACATCCGGCTCGAATCATTGCTGTAGTCTCGCTATGGAGGATACAAATTGCAATATGGTGGAATTCTAAGAAGCTCAAAGTCACCACTCAAAGTTGCCGAGGAACAACATGGACGCATCCGACCGATTTTTGACGATACCGTGACTCAACACAGGCTTTCACTCGGAGAATTTCTCTTGGGGATTTGATCAGGACCCCACAACATTGGCCGTCTAGTTTTGTCTCAGTCGGAGGTGATCGCAGTTTGGTCCAGATGATTCCAGATGAATAAACATCAGAAACAGATTCTTCTGCAGTGTTGGGCGCATCATACGCATGCGTATGATTATGACCATAATCATACGCTTGAGCATGATTATGACCGTAATCATACGCTTGAGCATGATTATGACCGTAACCATAATCACACGTGTGATTATGATTATAATCATAGTCATAATCACAGGAATCACCGTTATCACACGCATTCGTATGATTGCAATCATAATCACACGTGTGATTATGATTATAATCATAGTCATAATCACAGAAATCACCGCAATCACACGCATTCGTATGATTACAATCATAATCATACGTGTGATTACGACTATGATTATAAGCATATTCACACTTGTGATTATGATTACGGTAAAATCGGAGGATACCGGAGGCGGGTAGTGAGGAACTCAACCCATGAATGAGGACGCAGGGTATCGTGCGGTGACAGAAGAATCTGTTTCTGATGTTTATTCCGGTGAGGTTTATATACTAGCACAGCTCCATAGACTTGCTCAGGGAAAACTGGTTCCAGAAAATATAATGGTGCAGAGATTAATGTTGTTGTGACAGTGAACATAAATGACCAGAGTCTTGGCAACCAACTCGTTGCAATTATCGTTAACATCGACTTCGAGAAGATTCTAGACAGTAAATCATGGAAAGTCATTGTCCTACAGAGGGCAAGTTTCCAACAATTTCCCGGCTTCAGAACAGTGAAGCTTGCTCGAACACCGAGAAATGGAAGGGGCGGGAATACTCGATTGCTGACCCTAACCTAGGGTCGATTGGGACGCGACAGCATTATTCCCGTGGGTTCTATGTCCAGAGTTTCCCCAAGATCACCAGATCGACCTCGAGGCATGCGGATATCTCGAATGATTCCAAGAAATAGTTTCTGCCGCCTTAAATCGGTTCTGGCCGTACTCTGCGGTGGTTGCGGAGTTCGAGTGTCTCTGCGTCTTTCGACACCGAAGTGAATGAGACGAAGGATGTGTTTGCGTCCGACGCCGAGGTGATCTTCCACGAAGTATGCTCGAAAACTTTTCACAATCCGCGCCGATTCACGATTTCCCAGTGTCACGAACGGTGCCAGGTCCGACCCGTCATCATCAATCATTTATTACCTCAGCAACACTATTCCAATCATGATACACCTCTTTTCCCACAGTCTCAGAGAGAGACCAGGTGGCCATCGAGGGTAATCTAATCATTCAGTGAATCTCAGGGGTTCCTCCCCTGTTCCCCATGTATATATTCCATACTCATTATTCCTTAGGTCATTCCTTATTTCCTAAGTTTGATAATCTCGATCAGAGATGAATATATGTATAATCTCTATATATCGGATAATACAGGATGCGGCAAATTATTTTCCCTATTTTCGAGCCCTCGGGAAAAATTGTTCGGAAGGGATCACACACTTTTGTTAGCGCAAAAAGTTGCGCCTATGAGCGTAGTTTTCCAAAGAAAATTCCCATCCGAAAATTTCCCGTTTCGGAGGGAAAGCGAAAATCGATTATTAAGGAAGAGTGTGAGCTCCTTCCATTGACTTTCTCAGGGAGGAGGGAGCTCGCTCCGCAGGGGTCCTCCGGACGTCGGCGACGGTTTCTCTCCGAAACGGGAAATTTTCGGATGGGAATTTTCTTTGGAAAACTACGCTTATAGGCGCAACTTTTTGCGCTAACAAAAGTGTGTGATCCCTTCTGAACAATTTTTCCCGAGGGCTCGAAAATAGGGAAAATAATTTGCCGCACCCTGTATATATATATAAGACTCAGAGTCAGCCGCACATTCAGGGATTCGCGCCGTCAGCGGCGGCTCCCGTCAATAGCGAACCACTCTCGGATTAAGTCATCTGGCCGTTGAGGGCGCGTCAGTCTCCACCAGCTGGCAGTCAACAGAGCCGTCAGTGGCAGTGACGATACTCAGGAACAACCTGGATATCGATAGCGCTTGATCACGCTCAGCGCTCTTCGATATTACTCAGGCCCCAGGGTTCGAATCGCTGATCCCGGTACGCGGAAGGATTGGTCTGGGTCACGCCCCGCTATCCAAATTCAAATCCCAAGTGCTTGCTGACTTAGTGTATTTCTAGTGATTCATCCGAGTCCTCATTAGAAGCCCCTCAAGGCAGTGCCACAACCAGCATGTCAAGACCGGGAAACACAAGGATTCCCCGAAGCTGCTCGGGAATGGTCGAAAATCGACTATCCAGAAGCAGCAGCTATTGACCATGAGTCTGTACGAGCCGAGGAACCTGTTCAATGCAGATCTCTGCACAGCCTTCATGGACGCAGACATACCTCTACACAAGGATGGCAATGCAGCACTCAAGGAATTCCTCGATAAATATGAATCGAATAAGGTCTCGATCGCACAAGTTTGCGAAGGTTCCATGTGCCTCCAGTCCCCGACGTACTCCTTCGGAGAATCAGAGACGAAATCGGCTCATCGAAAATCTGGGTGCCAATCGATGAATCGATGAACAGGACCGGGAGAACCGTCGCCAACGTCGTCATCGGTAAGCTTGAAAATGCGGAGTTCGGAAAAAAGTTTTCCCCTCGAGTGCGCGGAATGAGAGACAACAATCGCTACAACGATTTCCCTTGGTTCGTGAAACCGATGTAGCTGCTCTGTATTGGCGGCGTCAACTACGTCAAAGTCCTGGTTTTCGCATCAGACGGTGCTCGATATTTGAGGAACGTGTCTCAGAGTTTGAGAGTCCTCTTCCCGCGATTGATTCAGGTCACATGCGTTGCGCATGGGCTACACCGTGTGAGCGAACAAGTTCGTACGCAGTTCCCCAAAGTCGATCAGCTTGTGGCGAGCATGAAGTTGATTTCCCTAGGAGCCCCGTCACGCATTGCTCTCTCAGGAGCTCGATATTCCTCTACCCCCCAAGCCCATATTCACGCGCTGGGGCACGTGGATGAATGCAGTGTTATATAATACTATGCCGTGACTTTCGACAGCCTCAAGAGTTTCGTGCGATCTGACTTGAACGAATGCTACGCGGCTGCCATTGGTGTAGCTCAAGAACTCTTCGAAGACCCGACGGTGAAGGCTGGCGTTATCGCCATCGCTCCGAACTTCAAAGATATACTGACGACAATCGAAGCCTTGGAAAAAAATGGACAGGCGTTGGAAGAGTCGATAGAGCTGATCGAGAGTTTGGGCTTCCTCGTCCTATCCAGGACGAGGTCCTGAGCAAAACTCGGCATAAACATCCCATCGAAGGAATAGGCGAAGCTCTCCTGAATTTCGCTGGGATTAGCAGTTCGCTCCAGAGAGAACGCTCGAAGATCAGACCATCACTGCCTCCTTCTCGAGCTGAAGTTGTTCTCGAGGGCGTGTGGACAAACATTCTGAGCGGGGACGATTCTTTGCTTTTCGGCAGCGGTTCATGGCTGGGTTTCGCAGCCCGAGAAAAAACAGCTGGATTCCGAAATCGCATCGGAGGGAGCCATAGCGATTTTTTTCCGAACGCGCAAATATTAGGTTGCAATTTCCACTTCGCCCAAGCGCTCTTGAGGGAAGTACAGCAGTTAGGGCTGGAGACGTTCTACGAAAACGATCGAGACGTCCGAAATAGAGTATTCACCTCATAACAAACAGTATCGACGGAGCTCGTGATATACGCATGATCGAAGCCAGAGGGCACGATCTTATGGACTTCGAAGCGCAGTTTCATCGAATGCACGATGAAGCTCAGCTTGGTTCCGCAGAGCCGTCTCGACGATGCATGGTTAGGAATTGAATCTGAAAGAGTACTTTATCCGAACGTGACTGGACAATCAGAGCGTCTTCCCATACTATATCTGGGATCACTATGGGTGAGCTTCCTAAATCATGAGCTGATAAGACCTAGCTGATTACCTCTCATCGTAAACTCGGCTCCGCTCATTGACCGCGAATTCGAACTGAGGACGACCAGTAACGTCGAGGCCTGAAACGGTGCTCTGGGTAGAGCGGTGAACATCAGGCATGCGGATATCTTTGTCATGATTACGCATCTCGAAAGAGACGAAGTTCGCCAAAAGTCAGAAAGGGTTCTCCTGGACGTTGGCCACCCCCCGGGAGAGATACGGGGGAAATATAGGCTCATCAATGGAGTTCCTGGATTTCGGACATTCCCGTCCCGCTCTCGCTGTTTGATTTTTCGGAGAAATTCGGACAGATGTCCGGTTTCTCGGAAAAATAGTCGAAAACCCGGACAAATGTCCGATTTCCCGGGAATGTGCTCAGCATCCGCCGAATCTGTTTTCTCTGGGGGGGAGACCTCAGATCTTCTCAGATTCGCTCCCGATGGAAACTCTGGCGCCGGGATTATTTGCTGTATATTGTGCTCCTCAGTTTGAAGCATAATTAATCTCTGGTCGGGATTCAGGGGAGCGTTCACCATTCGTAGCAAATCGCTGAAATAAGAACATTGCAAGAGGACATGGGACTCATGAATCGAGTGTCGAATGGCGATGTCGAATCTCCATCACCTGCACATCTGTGACGATCGAGCAGATCTCGCGGCCTCCAGGCCGCGAGTTGTCTGGAACCCTCGCAGTGCGCTCGAAGAGACCACGAGAAGAAGTGAACGTCGCGTAATCAGCCAATCGTTCTCCGAGGCGGAGCCTCTAGCGCTCGTACCGACCCGGAAATTGACGTGAGTCTCGAAAGATTAGTTCGAAAATGGCTCGCGAAAGCAGAAGATGAGTGCTTCCGTCGCCCTAACGGAGACGTGGTGCGCGAGATATGCTCGGCGACAGTGACGATCAATGACCGTAGGGGAAGGGCGAGGCCTCAGATGCTCGGAGAGCCAGGCACCTAAGCGCAGAAGAGATTTCGGGCAGTCAAAACAGGATCGTGTACGCATTGAGCGCAAGTGAAGCAGAGAACCTGAAGGCCTTCGACGACGAACTTTTCCTGCTTTTCGTATCTTCAAATATTCCGCTTCATAATTTGTCCTCACAGCTTTTAAGATCTTCTTCCAAAGGTACGCCGCTCAGACGGTGGAATATGCGAAAAATCCAGAGTACAACAGGCAGCGGGAGTCGATGGATGGCTCCCAGATGCTGAAGAGCAGGCCGGGGCTGCAGAAGATCCGCCAGCCGCCGAAGAGGCACAGGCGCTGGGACCCGAGGACCAGTTGATCGGGGAACAAGAGGCCGATCCGAGGGGCCGAACCCAGGAGAGCCGATGGAACTGCGTGGTGTGCCTGGACGAGGCCACCAATGCTGTAGTTACGACGTGCGGTCATTTGGCCTGCTGGCCTTGCCTGTATCGATGGGTGACGACGGAACTCGGGGCGAGTCGGTGCACATTGTGCCGGTCAGTGCTCCAACTGCAGGCGTCGACGCCGATCCACGGCACGGAGACAGAGGAGGCGGAGGATGGAGTGCCGCCTCGCCCTCATGGCTTCCACATTCCGGAAGAATAAGGTTCTCTAGGCCGAATAGACTTGTTTTGTATTAAAAAATGATAATAATGATGATAATGATCTGTGTAAGATGTATCGAGCGAGTGTAATCATTGCATAGTTAGGCAGGTCTATCGCCGTGATAGGTAAGGCCATAAAGATCTCTAGGCACTCAGGCCTTCAGGCACCCAAGCACCAGAAATCGTTAGGTTGTTCAGCAGATTAAATTGGTAGCAGTGGTCGAGCGTCAGAAGCAGAGTTGTCGTATGGGCACGTTGGATCAAGGTACACGGGAGATGTAGTGAACGTGCACGTAGATAGAGTCTTGTTCTGGCTGGCGTGGGCGCCGGTGGCTCAGGCAGTAGGCTGCCAAGAGAATAAACTAGAGAAAGGACCAGGACGACTCTTCCCTTTTCCGAGTATCCCCGCAACACCTGGACCGTTATACAGATACGTTCAAGAAAATGAATCTGAGAAGCGGTGGCTCTCGGAAACCTCGCAGGAAACAGGAAAGCCGTGCTCCTCACTACCGTGAGAATCGTTCGGTCACAAACTCACAACAGAGCTCCTCAAAGTCTACGGAAGTAATTATTACTTGCAACTACTGCGAGAAGCCGGGACACATAGCGGAAACTTGCTGTGCAATGAAACATCAACAGAAGAAGCGCTGCTCTCAGTCAATGTCGCTGAGTGTTATTGTGCACGAACCGTGAAGAAGGGAGATCTAGACTCCCGCTCCAGACGAGAAAGTCCGGACAACGGGCTTTTGGAAGCGGTTCGACCATCACGTGGTCAACAATCGCCAATTGTTTACTGTCAAGGTTCGTAGCTCTGGTCAGGAGTAGAAGACCAGCCCGTTCAGGAATACACAGAGATCAGTCTCACGGGAGGAAGATACCACAGTAAATTTCAGTTGAAATCTTAGGTTTTTCATAACTAGGCAGGAGTCTAAGCTCCTCCCTACATGTCCTGATCCTTACATACATATACAGGGTGGTCATTTTTAGTCGGGACTTTTTTTCCCTCTGCTCGTCCCGGCCCTAACTTTTGAACGGCTGGATGAAACTATATGAAGTTACCCACCAATCAACAGCTCTCGCCCTGACTGACACGATTCCGTCCCCAGCGGCGACGATTTCGGCCAGTATCACCTGTTGCGGGCGTTTTGGAAATGATCGGTCACTTTTTTCTCGTCGCTCCACGAAAACGCCTGTTTCTCGGCGACCGCTTGGTCGATCGGGCTCAACCTGGTTGCGTTCGACGCGGGACAACCTGGCGGAGGTATGCCATAAAAAAATTCAGGTACCATGTTCCTGGGGGAAACGCGGAAGGGGTAAACTTTGGTTTGAAAATTGGACAAATTTACCAAAATTCCGGGTTGTCGCAAAACTCAGTCGATAACTCCTCAGGGAAGCCGAATTCGAAAATTTTCATGATGGCTAAAAGTGCTTAAAAAGGGCCAATTCACCCGATCTGGGGGTCAGCGGCTTGATCCGACGACTTTTTTTTTCCTACGAAAATCGTCATCTCGAAATTCTCCTCGTGGAACGCGGAATACCGCTCGGGAGCGCTGATGTTGTGTTCAAGCGCGCTCCAGCCTCTCAGCATGCTTCCGAGCGATGGCGCTCTCGGATTTCCAACGGTCGGAATCCGCCGGCATCAGCCATTTTGAAAAGGGAAGAGCCGCGCGAGTCCTCTGTGCATCATTTCGCTGTCGAATTCGGGATCGCTGCAATCTGAGATGCGCAACTGCCACAGCCGTGATCTCAGTGAATTCATTGTGTTCTCCGGACTCTCAAGTTGATATCTGCAAGATGGCTGAAGCCGGACCAAGCAGGAACCACCGTTGGGAAGAGATGATCTCCTGGGGCGTCTTACCTTCCACCAAACTGGCGAGGACCACGTGGCGTTTCAACTCTTCCCTCACACTCTTCCTTTTTCAAAATGGCTGATTCCGGCCGATTCCGACCGTTGGAAATCCGAGAGCGCCATCGCTCGGAAGCATGCTGAGAGGCTGGAGCGCGCTTGAACACAACATCAGCGCTCCCGAGCGGTATTCCGCGTTCCACGAGGAGAATTTCGAGATGACGATTTTCGTAGGAAAAAAAAAGTCGTCGGATCAAGCCGCTGACCCCCAGATCGGGTGAATTGGCCCTTTTTAAGCTACTTTTAGCCATCATGAAAATTTTCGAATTCGGCTTCCCTGAGGAGTTATCGACTGAGTTTTGCGACAACCCGGAATTTTGGTAAATTTGTCCAATTTTCAAACCAAAGTTTACCCCTTCCGCGTTTCCCCCAGGAACATGGTACCTGAATTTTTTTTATGGCATACCTCCGCCAGGTTGTCCCGCGTCGAACGCAACCAGGTTGAGCCCGATCGACCAAGCGGTCGCCGAGAAACAGGCGTTTTCGTGGAGCGACGAGAAAAAAGTGACCGATCATTTCCAAAACGCCCGCAACAGGTGATACTGGCCGAAATCGTCACCGCTGGGGACGGAATCGTGTCAGTCAGGGCGAGAGCTGTTGATTGGTGGGTAACTTCATATAGTTTCATCCAGCCGTTCAAAAGTTAGGGCCGGGACGAGCAGAGGGAAAAAAAGTCCCGACTAAAAATGACCACCCTGTACATCTCACGAAAGATACTCCGCTCAATTATTCGAATCCCCTCCGGAAGCATGGCAGAGAACAGGGGAAAGACTATCGCTCGGAAAAACTCTCGAAGCCGAAAGCTCAGATTACGGAAGATCGAATCGACATGACTCACTAAGTGAGATGTAGAATAGTCTGGACTAATGATCAGGGAGACAATACTGTGAGTTTATCATTCGGGCGGAGTGAAGCTAGTCGATCGAGTGACTCTAGAATCACACGAAGCAGAATATAGCTAGGACTCAGGTCAGTGTCTGAATTGATTCTCCGTGCACTCTTCAACTTGGCAATGGCACCGCAGAGAATAAGTAAGGACCTTCCTTTTGGTGATCGAGATCCGAAGATAGAGAGATACAGGAATACAGGAGTGGCGATACACGGTCTGCCATACACAATTTCCAGGCGTGAATACATCTCGTAGAAAATTTCTCAAGTTCTGGTTCGGGAATCGCGGCGAATCCGAGGCGGATGAGCTCGCAGAGTGGATTGTTTCTGAGAGAAACCTGAACTCGAAATCCTGGAAGTCGTCAATTTACTTGACTTGAAGAAAAAATACGCACAATATTGCATAAGTTGCCAAAGCGGAAAGAGAAAAGCCGCCTGAGTCTTGAGGCATTTCTAGATCGTCTCGAAACGGGAGCCTACTTCTATGGAGAAGATTTTGAATTCGGAATCGGAACAGAGCGAAGCCTCCGAAGATCGCCGCGACCAGGAGCAGGAAGGCCTCCAAAAGCTTCCGCAGACTGCAGCGTGAAGACTAAATGGCGCAAAGTAGAGCATCTTAAAGATAATGAGCCTGATCAGCTGGTCTTCGCCTCTCGACTCGCGTACCACAAATCTGGCGATCGACACGCATCTCAGAGAGTGAAGAACGCTTCGAGCGAGACCCCAAAGAATTCGAATGCGTGCCAAAATTCACAAGAATATTCCCCAGTTGAGGCCCTTGCCATGTACGTAGATGCCAAGTGAACTCGTAGTGTCGTGGTCACATGGTGGTGTAGTGTGTAGTTGGACGTCTGACGATTTAGGTGTAAGACGGATGTCGGAGTTGTTAGACGGATGTCGGAGGTGTAAGATGTAGAGCAGTGTGTGACGAGTCGTCGGAGAGGACGGTCGCACAGCGACTAGAGGTCGGCTGTGGCGGTTCCAGTGTGTGTCAAATGAACTAGAGGTGTCTGCCGTTGATTCGTTAATACGGAGATCTTCATTTGCCGTATCCCAGGAAGATAGCCCCTCGACATCAGCAGCGGTGGGATTTGCGGCGAAGACGCAATGGCGTATCAGGGTTCGGACGGAACCAAACGAGAAGCTGGCGCAATGGATGCAAGACTGATTGGAGAAGGAGTGGCTCAAGTGATGCAGGCGATGAAAAGGGAGGGTGCGACGGAAATCAGGTCGGTAGAGTCATACCCGGACACGGCCGGATCCGTGCCTCTGTTCATTGGGGGCAGTGCGCTAGAGGCTAAGCAGTGGCTGACCAAACTTGAGCGAGCGCGACGGATGGGCAATTGGTCCTTCAATCGGTTCATGGCGGTAGTTTCCACGAAAATGAGGAGAGGAGCGGCAACCTGGATGGGAATCTCGGGGGAGTCGTGTGAAACTTTTGATGAATGGCGGAGTGAATTTTGGGAAGCGTTCGTGCCGGAGGCATGTGGGAGCCAGCTCATGGAGCAATATGTTGCAAGTCGGCAAAATCGCGGAGAATCCATGATGGAATTCGCAAGACGGGTGGAGGCGTTAGGAATCGAGATCAATGCGAACACGGAGAATATGGAGTACGTGATCATCCGAGGGTTGAGCCCAATGAATAGGCGGTTTGGGGATATTGTGGCTAACTCGCATCATAAGACAATCACGAAATCAATCCATGATCTGGAGAGAGCCGAGGGTGGGCTCGGTAGGAATCTCCAGCGTGCGAGTTCTTTTCAATATGAGGAAGGGCGGTATATAGCACGACAATTAACGTGTTATCGCTGCGGACACGAGGGGCATCGGGCGGTCGATTGTACGGAGCGGTTTAGCCAAGGCGAGACGTCTTGGCGGCGCACAATCCCCGTCTCGACACCGGTTGAGCCCAGACGTGAGGATAGAGGAGGCAGAACTGCCAAATCCGGACCCTATAGGGAAGGAGATACGCGGAAAAGCGAGGTAGCTAATCAGAGGGGAAGAATGGCGATACCTAACGTGGCGGTACCTGCGGCGGCTAGGGCGATGGCGAACGTCGGTGCGGTAATTGATCGGCAGAATGCACGTAACTCGTTGACAACGTGCTACAGGTGCGGTCAGCCAGGTCCTTTTTCGCGGAATTGCACTACGGTAGTACCCGTGGGTGCGGACGATAGCGAGGATGAGGAGACGCTCGAAAGAAACGAAATGTATCATTGTCGGGCATTGAAAAACGTGCTGATCAATGGTCGGCCGTGGATGGCAAAGGTGGATACTGAGGCGGGAGTTAGTGTAATATCGGAGGTGGCGGCGGAGAAGTTGAATCTTGATCTGTTGCCGAGTCGCTGCGGAGATATCACCAGCAAAGCGATAGGTAGGGCGGTGGCACAACTGGCAGTTGACGGTCTTCGCATTGAAAATGTCACTTTGACGGTATTACCCCGCGGTTCATGGAGGCGAAACGAGGTACTTCTGGGAAAGGGTTTGTTACTGGAGTTACTCAACAAGTATCGGATGGTAATCGCGACAACCATGGCGGAGTTAGGTCGGACTAAGCGGACGGAGTTCACGATTAATGAACTTCCCGGAAGCGCGCCGGTTCGATGCAAGCCATTCCGGTTGTCAATGACGGAAAGAGAGGCCTTGAAGGAAATTTTAGATCAGGTAGCGGAGGCCGGAATGATAGAACCTTCAAGTTCGCCGTATGCGAGCCCGGTGATGTTGGTAAAGAAAGCGGACGGAAGCTGGAGGATGGTGGTTGATGATAGGCGATTGAATGCGCAGACGATGAAGGTAAATTATCCGCTCCCATTAATTGACGACATCTTAGATGAGGTCGGGGGTAGGGAATTTTACTCAACGTTTGATTTGGCGTGGGGGTACTTCCAAATTCCCATGGCGAAAGGGGCGGCTCAAAAGGCGGCGCACAGTGGTCAAAAATCAATTCCTAGGTGGACAAAATTATTTCGATGATTTTTTCGATAGAGTTCCGTTTCCCGAATGAGGCGTGAGACTCGGAAAGGGTTTCCGGCCTCCAGCTCGCCCGCGGAGACGATATTTGAGGTCTTGAGGACGTTGTTCATTGAAATATCCCACCAACTTTATGCATGCAGATTTGGGAGAAACGAATGCTCCACGACTTGTTTCCTGCTCGACTTCCAACTTCCTACAGGAGTGGAGACCGCGCCAGCTTGCCCGTGAGTCAGACTCGGAACATCGTCTGCTGGCGCTCAAGAGATCGCTTTTCGGCGGCAATACTGGAAACGAGCTGTTGGATGTCGGATCGCCGAGATGACTCGCTTCGCCCCCGAATCGCGAGCACCGATCGGGATTCATATCCATGCTATTGTAAAAGAGGGAATCTCTCTCCACATTCGAAGCGGATCGAAGCCTGTAGCGAATTCTGCATCCCGGTATCTCCGCCTATGGTCACCCACGAGCAGTAAAAGAGAGGAAAAAATATTCTAAGACAGCCCAGGCCATCTCGTCTGAAGCATGCCCGGCTATAATTCGATGTCTCCGATGAAGCCTTAAATCAGCGAAAATTTGACTTTTTTTTTTTAAAGCCCTTAGCGCAAAAATGCGCAGAAATCGGAGACGTGCTTTGGAAAGCGGAAGGCTTGAGGAGCTTTTTGAAAAAAAAAATTCCTGGGGCAAGCCGGGGCAAAGGTCCCAAATGAGCAATTTAGGTTTTCGCCTATTGTCGGCCACGAAAGAATTTTCCCTCGGTCGTATCGATACAAATCGCAACTCTTCGGGTCGGTGCGTCCTTGTGGGGGGTCATCCGTCCCTAGTTTTCATCCTATCGGGTAGTCTGAACCATTCAAGTTTGAGATATGGGCGAAAAACGACCGAATAATTTTGTCCACCTAGAAATCGATTTTTGACCACTGTGCGGCGTTTGTCACGCCCGACGGTCATTATCAGCCTACAGTCATTATGATGGGACTGTCTGGTGCGCCGAGTTGCTTCCAGGAGCTTATGATGAAGGTCCGTGAGGAGGGCGGGGAAATCAAGTTCACCCTTTTCTGGATGATCTCATCACGGCGGCAGACGATTACCGAGAGCATCTACGACAAATCGAGGCGGTTTTGATGGCGTTGAAGGAAGCAGGACTGACGATGAGATTGAGTAAATGCAAATTTTCCATGGAGACGGTAGAATTTCTGGGATTCAAAGTGTCGGTGGAAGGGGTTCGACCAGGTACTAGGAAACTAGCGGCAGTCGAAGAATTTCCAAGACCAAAGAACGTACACGAGGTGAGGAGGTGGTTGGGATTAACAAGTTTCTTCAGGCGGTTCGTTAAGGATTATGCGTCCATAGCGGGTCCGTTGACAGCGTTACTTAGAAAGGAAGCTAAATTCCAATGGAATTCGAGGGCAGAAGAGGCGTTCACGAAATCAAAGGAGGCATTACTGAAGGATCCAGTGCTAGTGAGGTTCGATCCAGAAAGAGAGACCGAGCTACACACCGATGCTAGCTGCGTCGGTTTAGGCGCGATTTTGCTCCAGAAGGTAGGCGGTAAACTTCGGATGGTTTACGCGATAAGTCGGATATTGTCGGAATCGGAGCGAAGTTATCATTCCACGAAGTTAGAGCAACTGGCGGTTGTATGGGGCTTGGAGAGGCTACGGCATTATCTTCATGGAAGAAAATTCACGGTGGTTTCGGATTGCAGCGCGGTGGCGGCTTTGAAAACAAAGAACGGATCATCACAACTTTGTCGGTGGTGGGACAGGATAGCGGAATTCGATTCCGAAGTCAAACACCGGGCGGGCGTGAAAATGGTACATGCGGATGCACTGAGTCGGGAGCCGTTCGAAGAAGCGGAAGAAGCTTCAATAGAGGAGGGGTTGCCTACGGATACCACCGCGACACTAGTGTGTACGGCGTTACGAACCTATGATGAAATGATGATGATACAGGCGCAGTGGCGTAGCGAGCCGGAGTGCCGCTCGGGGCGGTGATTCGAAATTTCCCGTTCTTTCACCGTGCTCGACGAAAATGCCGCCCCCCGCCAGATATTTTTCCTCGAAAACACTCCGTTTTTTGGATGCAAAACCCCGAAATGCCGCCCCTAAATGCTCCGTAGGAAGTGCCGCCCGGGGCGGTCCGCCCTTTCAAACCAAAGTTCACCCCTTCCGCGTTCCCCCCAGGAACATGGTACCAGAATTTCTTCCACGGCATACCTCCGCCAGGTTGTCCCGCGTCGAATGCAACCAGGTTGAGCCCGATTGACCCAGCGGTCGCTGAGAAAGAGGCGATTTCGTGGAGCAACGAGAAAAAAGTGACCGATCATTTCCAAAACGCCCGCAACAGGTGGAGTTGGCCGAAATCGTCCCCGCTAGGGACGGAATTGTGTCAGTCAGGGCGAGAGCTGTTGATTGGTGGGTTATTTCATAGAGTTTCATTGAGCCGTTCAAAAGTTGGAGCCGGGACGAGTGGAGGGGAAAAAAGTCCCGACTAAAGATGACCACCCTGTACATAGGATAAGGCTACCTTGGTCTATCACATGTAGCGTCCTAGAATGCTATTGGGTGTACCCAGCATGTGGGGTGCTAGCCCAATTTCGTACTACCTTGAGGGTATCATGCTAGAGTCGCAACCTCGGGGTATAACCCCGGTGACTCACGTATTTTACCACTGTCACGGGTATATGGCCCCGTGGAGTTGGTATGAGTCATATTCCTAGTACGGATCGAGGACTAGTAGTCTTCAGTTTCTACATAAAGCTCAACATTTACGAAGTTCAAGAACGAAGAGGACATCCGGAACCTTAGGCTCGGCGGTGCTAGGACCCTTCAGGTCGAAGGCACTGGCACTGTCAGCCTTACGGTCCTCGACGGGGAGGCAAGTTCCACCATTTCTCTCGACAACGTACTCTGCTTCCCGAGCATGGGGAGGCGACTAGTATTGCTCAGTAAACTGGCCAGCAGTCATTTCGACATCAAGATCATGCAATCGAATTGGAAAAGGATGACATGTCTGTGAGAGCGGAACTCACGAATGGACGTTAGGTCATCGACGCTCATCCGGGAGTTCCAGCGGAAAGCTTACAAACTGAATCGAGCGACTACTCAGTTCCAATTCGGTCAGCGTACGGAAGCTTGGCCCATGTTCGGATTGAAGTAAGAAGGATCCTGGAACAATTGAACATTGAACACGTCGATGATTCCACATCGTGCGAGGGTTGCATCCGCAAACCTGATCTCTGTGAAATGCCAGATACCAGTGTATGCTAAATGAAATGAGACAGATTTTGCTGAAAATTCGAGTTTCTATCAGAAGAATTGATCTCATTTAAAGCCGTTCCTCATACATAGCACCAATCTTACCGGAAATCATTGAGTTCCGCGCGAAAGAAAATTTTAAGCTTTCGAGGCGAAAAAATTGGTAACTCATCTTTGAACATTTTCGTAAGTCTCGAGCCTCTGTTATGAAAGCGCAAAACCCATTGCTACGAACAAGTGTTATTCGGACGGGCATTTCATGAGCCTGCGTCGCAGTTTCCCCCAAATGGGAACAAAAAATCAGCGGTTCCCGCTGATGAGCATTTTTCGGGTCAAAATCGGACATTATCATGGGACGGAAATTTTTCAGACAACGATGCGCGAATCATCAACCACCTATCAGATATTATGGCCCGAAGCTTGATTCGAGATATATATATATATATCTGTATATCTATATATGGAGGTATATGGAGTTTCTCCGCGTTCCCCGCAGCGGCCGGAGCGGGCTTTTCAAATTGTCTCATTCCAAATACACCTTATACATATCACCTCTGCCTGACAGAATAATTCTCTAACATAAGTATCGCGGAGTGTATCTACTCTACAATAAGGACCAGACAGCTGGGTGCATCAAATTTTATGCGAAGTGGTACCACAATATAACCGGAGCACACGGACAGAGGTTCGGAATTCGACAACCCAGGAGTCCATGAATTCCCGATAAGCATTGGCGCCGGATTCACCAAGAGTTGCGCCTATCGACCTCAAATGAACGGCATCTCCGAATCGCACGCTGAATAACCTCATCCGAACCATCCTGAATTCGACAGGAAGTCGCATGACTCAGTGGGGTGAGTGCTTGAAGTACTGTGTTTATGTTTTGAATGCTGCCACCTCCTTCAGAGCGAGGAGAGCTCCCGGGATTGCGTCGGAGAATAAGTCTTTCCCCGGCTGTGTTTGGATTCGTAGTGCGGTGTGTGGGAGGAGGTTGCTTCTTAGGAGGCGGTTCCGGTCTGCAGACGGGTGAAGCTAACACCTGACCCAAGAGGTCCTCAACGTAGAAAATGAAATTACATCAGGCCCGAAAAGCTACAAGCAGTCGAGGAGTCCAAAGACAAGGACTCATGGCTCGGAGCAATGAATGGAGAAATGGCATCACTCCAATCAACGGATGTGTGGAGACCTGAGGATCCACCGGCAGGACACAAAGTGATCGGGAACAAATGGGTCTCCAAGCGTAAAAGGGACGCGTCAGGTCAGACCATTAAGTTTAAGGCAAGTTTGGTAATCTTAGGATGCGCGCAGCGTGAGAACCAAGATTTCTTCGAGATATTTGCCCCAGTAACTCGTTTCGATCCATGTCGGCTATTGCTGGACATAGCGGCCGAAGAAGGCCTGAAAGTACATCAGTTGGATGAGAAGACGCCATTTCTCTACGGCAAATTAAAGGAAGTTATCTATTCTCATCCACCACAAGGGTTTGCCGATGAAACAGGGAGATGTCTCCGACTATTGAGATCGGTGTACGGATTGCGACAAGCCCCCCGTGGTTTCTTCGGTACATGATGATTCGGCGCCGGACGATTCGGCGCTGGACAATTCGGCGTCGGACAATTCGGCGCCAGGGATGATTCGGCGCCGGATAATTCGGCGCGAGGGATGATTCGGCGCCGGACGATTTGGCGCTATAGGTTCTGAAGCTGGGGAACAATTAAGGCTGAGAAAGTCCCCTTGATCCCAAGCTCAGGGGGAGTTTAAACTCATAGACTCCGATATACCTATGTATAACTACGCCGCCCCTCGTTCAGCGGCGGTGGATGCACTCGCACGTGCGACGTCGCCGTCGCGTCGTCGAGAGACGCGCGATACACGATATCGTGAATCGTGCGCTTCTACGCAAGTTGACGGCGAGCGCGATCGGATCGCAAGAATTCCCGCAGGACTCAAGGAATCGATTGGGCGTATAGTCAGGGGGATTGGGTCATCGGCTGTTCTGGAATATTGCTCAGGATTCCAGTCCATTCATTCCCGACGATACAGCCGGAACCGCGTATGTGCCTATTCCAGGCGGCTTCAACTTCAGATGCGTGTCGAAGCCTCGGTTCCCTTGCTTCTCACTTCAGATAACAAAAAATAAACACTGAGGGTTTCCAGAGACGAAAACAAACACTCGCTTCCAGAGAGCAAACTCACTCGACCGCTTTCTTCGCCTTTGTGAAATTTCCCTTAATCCTCAAGCTCTACTCGTAGACTCCTTGCGATGGAAGCTCCTTCCGAATTCGAAGCATCTCAGATCATGCAAACAGAGCGTGGAACGCTGAAGTTGGCCTTCCGTGGACACATGTACACTCAGGACAAGAAGAACTCCATCGGCACCTTACAGTTCTGGCGATGTGACTTCAAAGACAAATGCAGGGCCCGATGCACACGGCTGTGGGGACTGACGAGGTTGTTGAAGTCGTCGGGGAACACAGCGATCCAGCCGATGCTGCATGTGTTGAGGTCGCTGCTCGCAACTCCGAGCTCAAGCGTCGAGCACTCTCGACTCAAGAAGCTCCTTCCCAGCTGCTGAATAATCTTGCGGCGTGCTTAACCGTCGCTGGCCAGGGATGTCTTCCGAAGCACGATTCTATCAAACGGAGAATTATAATAGAATACGCGGCGAGAACTCTCAAGCGCCCGCTTGTCCGACTGACCGAGCTTCTATAATTGTACCAGAGGCCTACACCATGTATCAGTGCGAGCCAGGAGCTTCAGAACGCTTCCTCCTGGGCGACTCTGGCGTCGGGGATGAGAAGCGAATTCTGATCTTCGGTCGAGAGTCGGCTGCTGAGTGGGTGGGTTACGTACAGCGAATTTACGTCGATGGGACTTTCAGTCTAGCTCCGGGACAATTCGAGCAATTATTCGTGATCCTCGCCGATGGTGGAGGGTACGCGATTCCCTTGTGCTACGGGCTGCTTCCAGACAAGTCGGAAGAGTCCTATCGTCGAATGCTCGACCTCATCATGGAAGCCTTCCCGGCTCTCAATCCCTCGTCAATCGCCATGGACTTCGAAATGGGTCTCATAAACGCTTTCAGCGCGGTTTTCCCGACCGCTGAAGTCCATGGTTGTCTCTTTCACTTGGTGAAGAATATGAAGAAAAAAGTTGCATCGTTCAATCTCCTCAGACATTACAATACGGATTCGAACTTTTCTCTCTGGGCCCGGATGATCCCGGCGATGGCTTTCGTGAGAAGAGATATGTTGGACAGAACGATGATGGCGCTCTTGGAGATCTTGCCAGAGGAACTGAGACCCATATTCACCTACTTCGAAGTGACGTATGTCGGTCGAATACTGGGCGTTCGTCTGGATGGGACGCTCATCAGGGGTACTCCGCTGTTCCCGCAGGAAATGTGGTCCAATTCCGAAAGGACTCTCAGAGGTGAGAGTCGAATGAACAACTTCGCGGAAGCAGCGCATCGAAAACTTCAGGGCGCATTCGGCGTCTGTCATCCGTCGATTCAGAAGTTCATCGATGGCCTCCGCCAAGTGCAGCACAAGGCAGACGCTGAGCTCGAGCAGTACAATGCCGGTACTCTGCCGAAACCCAAAAGGCGCAGATACCTAGACACGGATGCCAGGTTGCTCGAGCTGGTTCGAACCATTGAGGCTCGTGAGCCAGTAGCTTTCTTGCGAGGGGTGGCGCACAATTTTCTCACGGAAAACTAGAAACCTGTTGTCTTTCTCAATATCATGGCGACCATAATTGAATCGTTTATTTTCGAAACATCGTAACTCCACTCTGGAAAAACACCCAAAAACAATCTTCCCCCTGTAGTTTATCCCACAGGATACCGATCCTGGCTTGTGGGGCCATTTTCGAAAGCTCTTGGTGAGAGCTTTCAGAAAAAAAATATAACACCGCCCTACCTCCCATTCTGTGGCTACACGCGGAGAAATGAGTCTTTGGAGTTACGATGTTTTGAAAATAAACTTTTTTTCAAAACTCAGGAATCTTTATCTCGCCGTAAAAACGTCCAGGATCATCGTAGGAGGCTGTTTTTTTCTTCAAAATGTAGCCCAGGTCCTCAGCTTTCCAACAAGGCGCCGCACGACCCTATAGCTCCATTTAATCAAAAGTTACGGGCGTTTTAAGAATGGACCACTCCCCATAGACTTAACATTGACACGGAATTTTCCAAAACGGGTTTTTCCCTTCCCTCAAA
>NW_003803676.1:26292-29494 GCF_000255335.2 Galendromus occidentalis
GCTTGAACACGACGCCGTCAACTCTGTGCGGGACCTGCGATCTGAAAGTCGGCGCGAGCAACTCCCCAGTCATGTTGACCGGGAAGAAATCCTTCTTCCGGATTGAGAAAGGCTCGTCCACTGGACTGAAGACGCCAGCCTGCGCCGATTGCCGCCTGGCTTCGATGATCTCTTTCTGGATGCAAAGCTCCCGCACATTGAAGTCCATTTTCCGCACTGCGCTGCATCGGAAATGCAGAATATCGTGGATGAGGTAGCGCGGTCTGCTTTTTACCCGCGTCTTGGTCGAAGACGAGTTCTCCGTCGAGCAGCGTTGTGAAAATCTGCTTCGAGGTGTTCCCCGAGTAGGGGAAAGTCAAGCCGGAAACTCGGTAGGCTTCGTTCCGCTCGTCCAAGAGGTACACGACGCCTGGATTTGTAATCAGCAGCAGGCAGCGGAGACCTTCCGATTTCCAGGTGACCTTGTAGGTTGCTCCTGAGAGTTTCGGCAGAGTCTCTCGGCTCAGACGCGAGTGGTTTGTGCCTGGGAATCCCGGCTCTCGGTGACCACAGAGCTGGGCTGCAAACTTTCGGACCCATTCAGGATCAGGCGCTGGGGTCACGCCCGGAACCCGAGTAATCAATCGCTGCGAACTGCTCCAGGAACCGTCCGGCAGCCGAGGGAGAATATCCATGGAGTCAAGTCCCTCGACGCTTCCTAGTCGGGCGAAACAGGAGTCGACGCAGTTCTGTTCGCAGATGCCGGGCTCTCTGGCTTTCCTCACCGCGGTAGTCGCGGCCTCCAAATCCCAGCCCTTCTTGCCGACCAGGAATTCGCCGATCAGAGATCCTATCTGGTCGGAACCCCGTGGGCAGTTTTCTTTGATCAAGTCCGAGTGTGACGCGCGGATTTTTGCACAAAACTCCGCAAACTCAGCTTCCGTGGTGTCTTTCAGAACTTCTCCATGCAGGGGGCACAAGCTCTTCTGCTGGCTCTGAGACACGTTTGGAGTGTCCGACGGGGATATCGAAGCGGCGGAAGGAGACATCGTACCCTGCGATGCGACGCTTCCGGAAGATTGCGAATCGAGGGTGCTCGAACCCACTCCGTCATCAGGCGGAGTGTTCGACTGGTTAAGCTGGGTCACGGCATCATGGAAAGATGTTCCAACACCGAGAGCAGATCCGTTCTTCGTGGCTTCCATGTCCTACTCTAAAGAGTGAGCAGAGATTTCCGATGCTTAATGCTTGTGGACTGCTGAAAATATCGAAAAAATCCGTTAGAAAAAATGCTAGGTTCTGGATGGTTGTCACAATCAACGCTTCGTGAGGAAACCCGCCGTGGGGTACGGAATATTGGGGAAGAGAAATATGAAAGTCGAGCTTACCTGAATTCGAGTTTCTCAGTCTGAGAAGAGTTTCTTCTCTGAAGAACTCTACACCACGATGTAAATGATAGTGAAGTTCCCTGTGCCCCTCATTGCTCATTTATATCTCACTCATCATCACGACGAGGTGTTGAGAGTGAGAATCTGAAAGAGTGCAACCCCGATTCTCGGAGAGGGGTGATTGAGATTCCGAAATTCTATTTCGGAATGAGGCTCTGCGGCAATAAACCCCATATGGGGGCCAGGATCCTCAAGAAATCGTGTTGCTCTCGATGAGCGCCGAACAGCCGCCGATAGCAACTCAAGGACGGAGAATTCTTCTGCCCGCTGAGGTATCCGAGGAATGAAGAGGAAGAATTGATGGGCGTCATATCTTCTGCCCATGATGTTTCAACACTGTCGAAGACAAAACAACAGCCTGAAGATGTACATAGCTTCCGATAGGGAATCGCGCTCTTGCGCGGCGCGATGTCCTGCCTCGATGGGAAATGGGCATGGACGCGACTGGGCATGATTGATGATCAGCCCGGAGCTGCGCATTTTGAGGCATCTTCTAAAAGAAATGCTCTAGTCCCGGTGTCTCGGATCGATAATTACTCGTGACTGATCCGATAGCGCGTCCATGTGGCTCATTGTAGTTCCTGGGCCGCAACATAAAACGAAATCCTCGCGGTTTCACTCTGGCTTCACTCTCCGGTGAGGGCGATGGAGGATTTTCGTCCTCGCTGTGGAGAACAATGGAGTCTCGATTTCAACTCCCCGAAGGAGTCTGAAGAGTTCACGTGATATCGAGATGTCCGGCTTCATCGAAGCTCTACTTATGATCTATTGAAACTCGCGCTACGACTCGATAGTCTTCTCCAATAACCGATTCTCGCTTCTCCTTGTGTTCCTTGGCACTACGATGCTCTTCTGCTTATCGGACGATAGTCGTCGATTGATCGTTCTGCCGTGAGCGATTATCGTTCTCGAGATTCCCACGCCCAAATGAAGGATAAGTTGATTGCGAACGACAAGTCAAGTTCATCAATAGGACGATGTACATTGATTCTAGTCCCTGCGTGAAATCGGAGACTGATCCACGTCAAGAAGGAAGCGAGGGATCTCTCACTCCGGCATGAGAACACGAGTCCATCTGTGAGAAAAACAGATATACACCTATACGGGCAGCCACCGAGATAGGACGGAATGAGAGCTCCAACTTTGATGACTTGCCTGCCGAATGATGTCTATTCTATCGATGAGCTTGTTGTCGGAATAAGTCGATCGAAAAGAGTTCACCTCTCCGTCGCTGACCGATTCTGGACAGAGCTTATTGAGTTACTGAATGGATTCGCAGGCGGGGAGATATCACAATTTATTCTCATTCTTCAATTTCCCGAAAAAATTACTCACTCCCGAATGGGTGATACTACACGACGACTCATACGAGAGGGTCTACTCCCCCTCTGGTGAGGGACGGTGCCGTTTCAGGCTCGGCTCGTCGAAGGGTGGAGATCGCCTTTTTGACTCCCTTTTACTCGCGAGTTGAATCGTCTCGAGGAGCGAGTTCTGGAAGGCGGATTCTGCTCCGTTGGCTGATTGCGGAAGAATCCATTCCAAGAGAGCCTCGCTGGGTCCGGGTGAATAGGGTTCGTGGGCCGCTTTGAATATGACACCAGCGACTCCATGCGAGACCTGCGACCTGAATTTGTGAGCAATTATTTTGCTGGTCATCTCGAGCGGGAAGAAGTCTTTCTTCCTTATCGAAAAAGGCTCCTCCTTCAAATCGATGATTCCCTCCTGCGCGTATCGCCTCCGGACATCTATGATCTCCCTCTGGATGCACCACTCTC
>NW_003803676.1:29514-55312 GCF_000255335.2 Galendromus occidentalis
CGGCGTACTTCCGCGAGGTTTTTGATCTGGGGATTTTTCCATTTTGGGCGAGATCTTTGCTAATCTTCGGCAAGCTCGGCTAACTTCGAAATCTCAATCTCAGGAGAGCTTCTTCCCTGAAGGATACCACACCGCGATCGAAACGATAGTGAAGTTCTTTGTGCGCATCATTGCTCATTTATAACCGATCTCACTCATCACCACGACGAGGTGTTGAGAGTGAGAATCTGAAAGAGTGCAACCCCGACTCTCGGAGAGGGGTGATCGAGAATCCGAAATTCTATTTCGGAATGAGGCTCTGCGGCAATAAACCCCGAATGGGGGACAGGATCTTTAGCAGCAATCGTGTTGCTCTCCATCGGCGCCGAACAGCCGCTGATCGCACGCTAAGGAGGGAGAATTCTTCTGTTCGCTGAGGTACCCGAGGAATGCGGAGGAAGAATTGATGGGGGTTATATTTTCTATCCTCGAAATCTTTGACACTCCCGAAGGCAAAACGGAAGCTCGTAGATATATCTTCCGATGAGGGGTTCCGCTATCGCGGCGCGCGATGTCCTACCATGATGGAAGATAGGCATGGACCCGACTGGGCATGGCCACGGATGGGCTCTCGTGGTGGCCGCGAAATGCGCGATGAAATCTGCGACATCCGGCTGCCTTTCGGGGGTTCCGCGAAATTCTCAATTAATCCTCACCAAAATATATTCTCCCATGATTAGAGCTTATAAATACCCGGACATTTTTTCGACGAAAACCGAAAATCGATCGGACGGACATCGTGCAGAAAACCGGGCCGCATAAGCAGACGTCTCGGAACGGGTCTTGTTCGGAATAGGAGGGAGGAAGAAAGTTGGGATCATGGAAGACGACGAACTTTATTCTTCGTAGAGTATATCGGAGTTGAATTTAATGGAAAGATATCTGTTAAGGTTCATCTTCTTGAGGCTGTGACGCCGGTCGCTGAGAAGATTTTGTACATTGAGAACGCTCTTTCGACATCGGCATTTGAGGAAATCGCGTATCTGTATACATTTACGTTTTCTTCCGACATGGTAAGCAATTTATCGAAGCCAGGATTCTTTGCGAAGATTTCTTTGAAACGAGCTGCAAAGATCCCAGTCAAGCTGGACCGGATAGATCGCAATATGTCTAGCTGTCTTTCAATTGAGATTGAGCGAGATTCAAGCTCTGTTATAGCCTTCGGCGATTCGGAAAATCGAGAGATTCTTTCGAGTTGAACGGTCAGTTCTGGATCGCCGACAAGAGCTTTCAGAGATTGACAGTCGGTAGCTTTCGATTCGATCGTAGAGACGAAAAGCTTGATCTTGTCGAAATTCTTTCGACGAGGAAGTGCCGCTCGGAGGTAAGTCCCCCAACGGGTGACTACAGGCTTTGGCGGTTCATCGTCCGGTGGGCGCTGATAGAGATCCGATCGCGCCTTCGAATAAGAAAGGACGCTCTTCATAGTCGCAACCAGAGAGTTCACTTTCGGGAATCCGTCCCGTACGGTGTCACACAAGAGATGTGAACCGTGGGCGAAGCAGATGACGTGTAGAAAATTCTTATAGAACACCCTCAATTCTCTCCCGGCTGCGAGGTTCGTCCGGCATTGGTCCGTAACCAACAACCTGAAGAGGCTTGGATCTCTTGATATTGACAAGGCGGCCCGGTTCAAGATACCCGACAACGTTGCGGTATTCGCCGAGTCGACAAACTCCGTATCATACAGCAGAGGAACCTCGGACTTTCCACTGAGAGGAATCACGATCGGGTTCACCACTTTCCTCTTCCGGGCGTCTTGACTTTCGTCTATGTACGAGGCTTTCGGCACGGAGTCCAGTCTTCGGGCTATTTCTTCTTGAATATTCTGATATCCGTATGAGATGTACTTTTCCGGGCCCGTGGCGCATTCAACGTGTTGCTTCGAATACTTGAGGAAAAATTTGTTGAAGCGTTGAGAGTTCAGAATGTGGAGCGGTATGTTCGACAACACATAGGAATAGATCGTAATTGAACGGACTCACGCTGTCGTCGTCGTTCAGTGACCGGACAATCCCAGCCTGACTAGAAGACGATTCCTCCGCGCGTTTGTGATTCGGTGTTTTAATATGTTCCGAAAGCCGAGTTACTCCTTTTCGATACTTTATCTTGACAGAGACCGAGCATTTTCTACAAATAACTGCGTGGCCATCCAGTTCGAAGCATCGATACTCTCTTCGTTCCGACCAACCTCGAATCTGATGCTTCAGTTTTGCGTCCATGATGTGACTTAAAAACTCCTGAGCAGAGTAACTAAGGAGCAAAACTCGCTTTCGGAGAGTCGATTCATACCGGTATCGTGGCACAGAATTGTTCGAAGGTGCACGCATCCGCCACCGTCAAGAATTTTTCTCCCTCCTCCTCGCAGTCGCGTGTTTTCTTCCAACCGACAGTCGATGTGCACAAGCCGCTCGCAAGCTGTCTACGCGCGTGCTGATAGACCGCGCGGACGGTGCGTTCTCTAGATACGGATTAGGAATTATCCTGCTCTCGTTTCCCGCTCTAGAAGAAGCTCTATCAGAACTCTCCCAGATCGGAGTCCCAAAACCGGACAACCGTACGCATTATCGAGGAAACCGGACGAAACGAAGGACCCGGACCCTGTCCGGGTATATAGTATAAGCTCTGGCCATGACTCATGGTCAGCCCGGAATTTCGCCTATGAAGGCATCTTCCAAGAGGGATGCTCAATTCCTGATGTCTGAAATCGGAAACTACTCGTGACCGATTCGATAGCGCTTCGATGCGTTCTTTGGAATATCGTGGGCAGCACCGTATAGGAAAATTCTCGATCTTAAATCGAATGATATTCATCGATCGGTCTCCCTGCCACGAGCGAAAAGCTTCCTCGAGATTCCTACGCCCAAGTGAAGCACGAGTTGATCACAAATCACAACCGACGAGTCAAGTTCATCAATAGTCGAGGGTCTCTCTCCAAAGATTGAGGAGCCATACGCGGCTCAGATTCTAATTTAAGCTCATTCTTTATTGATATCTATACGTTTTCGGAATCTACGAATTACACTCTTTCGCTTATACCAACGTTCCGACTCCTCTGGCTGGGCCTTTCGTCTCCGCTAGCTGGAGAAGATCGCGCCGACCCCCTTGCTGGGGCGTCTCCGCGCTATCGGGCTCAGCCGACATCCCTTCAACACTCGACCGAATAATTTGATCTTCCAAGCCGATGTACAATCACCTCCAATGGCTTAGCTCGCACCGAGGCTATCGCGAACATGTTCTCCCGACGTATCTGCAGGGAGATTAGGGAGAGAGTGATACTGAGCCTGACTCTACTGTGATCCTTTACCACCCGCGATGACCACCACGAACAATCGTTGATATATGTATTTACCCTTTGTTCTGAATGGAATAGACATCGATTGATTGAGCATCAAAGAGCGCACCGACTCATTTCGTGAGGCCTCGCAGCCGCGGAGGATCCCTCGTCAGGAGATCAGGAGTCGGAGAAGGAATATCAGAGAAATTCAGAAGAACACAGATCTCGACTTGTCCGCCTAGCGCCGAAATATCCGCCATTCTGACCCGAAGGATGGTTCAGCCGGACTGTGCGAATGCAAGCAAGTCTCCTCTGAAGACTCTATCTGCGACCGAGGTCTATATATTCCTTTCTCCGACGGTCCCTATGTCGCCTCGGCTTCAAAGAGAAGATGGCTGTACCTTCTTCTGGCTCAATCCGAAGCTTCAATCAAGTCGTCACTGAATGCCTCCGAGGTTCAAACTCATCGAGGGAACCGCTGCGGTTGTCAGTGCTGAGGTCGAACGGAGAGCGAGATCGAAACGCTCCAACCCGCCGGCATAGTGGTCCGTAGCAAGCAGCTCATGGCTCATTCCGAGATGCATCTCTCGATGACCCGATGATGGCCGTATGCTCGATTCGCGGCGCTGAGCCGACGCAGATGAACGATATAGAACTCATGTTCGCCAATTCGGAGCCCGGACCGGAGAGGCATCTTCCCATGTCGCCCCTGCACGCTAGGATCAAGTTAATGGGGTGCTTGCTGAAGATCGCTTGCAACCCCGAGTTGGAACTCTCGCGTACTACCACCGAGGAGGTGGAAGCCGTGAAGGTAGGGACTGAAGTAAAGCTTACAAGAGACATCAGGCTCGAAAGTCGGCAGCGTGCGACGGGACGCGGGAACGGCGAGCGACGACGACGCTGCCGCCCGACGCTTCTCCGGTGTCCCAAACGCAACAGCCGATATTTCGGAATCGGACAAGGTCTCAATCAGGCGATGACGAACGATACTCGATGCAATACTATGAGCTAGTCCTCTGTCTAAACTTTCGATTCCTAGCTTCTTACACCTGATACAAGACACACGTGCGGCAGGAGTGAAACACCAAAAACGATTGCGGTTTATTATTACCGGAGGAGGACGAAGCTCCCTGAATGCTCGCGGGATCACAAGCATCCATTCTCTAACACCCCCCCGTGCTGGTGATCACGTAAACTCCAATCAGGCATATTGCAATCCTATCCTCTTCCTGAACATTTGACACTTCGCCTCCGACGTGAGATCTCCTCTGAGCTGATAGATCTACTGCAATCCTAGCTTCTTTCTACACATTTGGAACTTCTCTGCCGGAAGAGCTTTGGTCAAGATATCAGCTACCATATGCTCCGTGGGCATGTGTTGTAGTAGGACCCTACCTTCTCTGACCATATCTCTCACAAAATGATGGCGTAAATCAATGTGTTTTGTTCGCTGATGCTGTATACAATTGGCACTCAGAAGTAAAGCTCCTCTATTGTCACACCATAATTTGATCGGTTGCTCGAAAGTGATTGCGGGCAGCTCGGAGAAGTTCGACATCCACTTGATTTCTTGACAAGCGGCGCTGCAGGACATATATTCTGCGTCAGTTGACGACAGAGCCACGGTTGGCTGCTTCTTGCTCGCCCAGGATGCGCAGGCCCCAGCCAAAATGAATGCATAGCCCGTAGTCGACTTCCGACTTTCCACGCATCCTCCCCAGTCAGCGTCGCAGAATCCCTCGATTGCTCCTCGAGCTGTACCGTCGAATCTTAGCCTCAGATCGATAGTACCTTTGAGATATCTCATTATCCTTTTGACTGCTGTCCAGTGTGTTGGTGACGGATCGGAGCAGAATTGACTAACGACCCCGACTGCGTGGCAAATATCTGGTCGTGTGGTTTGCGAGATATGGATCAGGCAACCTACTGCTTCTCGGTATGGAGCAATCGTTGCATCTTCATTGCTCGCTCTTTTCAACAGCTTCGTGCCAAGCTCGGTCGGGGTTGCTACCGGCTTGAAGTCCATCATGTTGAACCTTGCCAAGACTCGTCTGATGTTCTCCGCTTGGTCGAGGAATATGGCTCTGCTCTCCGGCTCCTGTGAGATTCTTATCCCTAAGCAGTACTGGGCGGGTCCCAAGTCGTTAATCGGGAACACTGCGCCGAGCTTTCCTATGATCTCTTTCATGAGCTCGGTGTCATTGGAGAAGACGAGAAAATCGTCTACGTAGACCGTGACCAGAAGAACTCGATTTCCTCTCGTAGTGGAATAGCAACACCTGTCAGCTCTGAACTCAATCAAGCCTATGTCTTTAAGAGACTTGTTGAGAGTTTCGAACCAGACTCTTCCGGCTTGCCTCAAGCCATAGAGCGATTTCCTTAGAAGACATACTTTGTTCCCGACCTGGAACGTGGAAGGCTGCTCCATTAGTATTTCCTCCTCTAACCTACCATGCAAATACGCGGTTTCCACGTCCAGCTGGCGAATACTCCAACCCTCCTGGGCTGCCCGTGCGAACAGGATACGTAGCGTCGATATCTCCACGACTGGGGAGTACGTCTCGTCGAAGTCAATCCCTCTAGTCTGACTGCAGCCACGACCGACCAACCTGGCCTTGTACTTCGTAATTTGGCCTTCGCTATTCCTCTTCAGTTGAAAAACCCATTTCGAAGTAATGATTCGCCGGTTCGGCGGGCGATCAACAAGAACCCAGGTTCCATTCTTCTCGTGGGCCTTCATTTCCGTTTCCATCGCGACTTTCCACTTCTCCGCGTCATCTCTCGCCATGGCCTCTTGCACCGTCGACGGAGAGTCGTAGTCCGTCGTAGAACTCGGTCCACACATACACACGTAATCGTCCATCCAGACTGGATTCATACATCGGCGTTGAGGACGACTGTTCCTCATCTCCGATTCCTCGTTGATTCCATGTAACGATGTCTCATTCGCAGCCCCCTTCTTCCTTTTACTGGGCATTCCATTCCCTGTTTCTCTTCTCTTTCTACCGGGCATTTCACTCTCTGCCCAAAGCTCATTGTCCTCTGCAATGGAGCTTTCATCAATCCGACTATCATCGTCAGATGATGGACCTTCCTTAGAGGTCTTCCGCCTTTCCATCGGACCTTCCGTAGAGGTCTTCCGCCTTTCCATCGGACCTTCCGTAGAGGTCTTTTTCCGCTCAATCGGACCTTCCTTAGAGGTCTTCTGCCTCTCAATCGAGCCTTCCGTAGAGGCTTTGTGCAGTTCAATTGAAGCCATTGTGCTTTCGTCGAAATGCACGTTTGTCGATTTCTCAACTATGGTTAGGTCACTGAATGGGATGACACGATAGCCCTTCGAATTTCGACAGTAACCAACGAAGATACACTTCTTCGCCTTCCTATCCCATTTCTTCCTTTTCTGCTTTGGTATATGTGCATACGCCAAACAACCGAATACTCGCAAGGTACTCAGATCCGGTTTGCGTCCCGACCAAGCCTCCTCCGGGCACATGTCCTCCAACGCAGCTGTCGGGCTCACATTTTTCAGCTTACAAGCTGTCAGTACGGCTTCGGCCTAGAAGCTTTGGTCGAGTCCCGCATCTGTCAACATGGATCGTGCCTTTTCTACCAACGTCCTTAGGGCTCGCTCTCCACGCCCGTTCTGCTCTGGGCAGTAAGCTATTGTTGTTTCGTGTCTAATTCCATTCTCCTTGAGGAATCGTGATACTCTTCCGTTCAAGTATTCCGTTCCGTTATCAGTTCGGAGGACCTTCAACTTCCTCCCGGATTCCCTCTCGGCGTATCTGATGTAGTCTCTGAGTTTCTCGAACGTTTCGGATTTCTCTTTCATGAAGTCGACTGTGGTCATTCGTGTGGAGTCATCCACGAATACTATGAAGAAGCGATGTCCTCCTATACTCGAGACTGCCATAGGACCGCATACGTCGCTATGTACCAAGTCGAGCTTCGATTCCTTGACGGATGATGATCTAGGAAACTCGTGTCGTTCCTGTTTCCCAGCAGCGCATACCCAGCAGGAGCGCTTCTCAGCTGGTACTACACAATCGACACCTTTTACCAATCCCTTCGCCAGTTTTCTCACGGCTTCGGAATTGAGATGACCTAATCTTCTGTGCCAAAGATCGTACGAGTTGCGTATGGTGCTGGCGCTGCGAACGAGTAGAGCTCGGATCGAACACACTTTCAAGCGATACAAGACGGAATCTGTGCAAGTGGCTTCAGCACACAAAGCACCATTGCTGTCTTTTATTTCACAGTGCAGTTCGGAGAAACAAACGTTGAAACCTCGCTGTGCTAGCTGCTTGACCGAAATCAGGTTGACCTTAAGACCTGAAACGTATAAGACGTCACGGAGTTTTGTGCTCCGGCATTCGTCAAGGATGCAACAGCTGATAGAGACATCTCCGATTCCTGCGGACCACCTAATTGTGTTGTCCGCTGTCATTACTGGTCAGGAACGAGCATTCTCATCGATGTCGATGAACAGGTTCCTCGATCCCGTCATGTGTTTGGAGGCCCCGGAATCCACAAACCAGTCGGACGTATCAACCGATAAGCCCGTCGCCTGATGGCAGATCAGTGCTTGTTCGAAATTGACGTATTCCTCCTCGTTGTCGTCTCTTGGGGTGTGTTCCTTTTTCTCGTTTGACTGCTCGTATGCTGCGTGTCCATGCTCCTTATTTGAGCGACATTCCCTTTGCAGATGATCGAAGCTTCCGCATTTAAAACACGCTCTCCGGAACGAGGACGTTGAGAAGCTTCTTCCTCTGATGGGCGCTCCTCGCCCCCTCGTCGTGTATCGTCTATTTGGTTCACCTCGAGCTCCACGTCCCATTGATTGCTGACCTTGGTATCCGTAGTTGGGGTGCGCACTCATCAACGCTGTCTCCCGCTTTTCTGCTGCCTGGCGTGCTGCCTCGCTCAATAGTCGTTCTTTCACAAACTCGGTGGTGAGCTCTTCCTGACCTGACATGCTCTGTATTAGTGCCATGTATTCCTCCGGTAGCTTTGTTAGTATTAGTGCCGCCAAGGTCGAGTCTTCTATCTTCCCATTAATGGCTCGAAGATTCTGCGCTATGTTGACTTTCTTGGTTATGTATCCCCCTATAGAATAAAGCAGTAATGTCGGTCCGTCATTGTACCAAATATCGGGGTTATTTGTCTGTCAAAAGACTTCAAGTTACTTTGACTCGATGCCGAATCATTCCCGCTAGCGTAAGAAGTACTTTTCCACTCGATCAATCGCATCGTTCTCGAGTTATTCCGGAAAATTATCAAGTTTTTCTCCAGTGTTCGCTGGAAACGAAATCCTCTCCACCACTTCTCTCCACATGATGCAACGACCGTTCCGGCAAGGCGCGCGATTCGAGAGACGTCGCAGCAGCCTACTAATTTCAGCATGATCTAATTTGATAATTATAATTTCTCCCCCTATAGAATAAAGCAGTAATATCGGTCCGGCATTGAACCAAATATCGGGGTTCTCCACTCGATCATCAGAGGAGAATCGAGAGCTACGGGATCGAACGTAATGCTTTCCAAAATTTCTTCTATAATTCTTCAGCGTATCTGATAAGCGATGCCCATATATTTCACCTGTTTCATTACTGTGCAATCATTTCTCCTGCTCCATGGGAGCGATGGGAGAGTCCGACTCTGCATCCATATATCTTTTTGAACTCCAATCAGAGTTCTCTGTCGTGAACATCTTCGACAAAAAGAACTTTGGGACTCACGCGCGGTTTGCCTACATTCTTCGAGAGATTCTGTGACAAGTACGAGAGACCTAAGCAGTGTTTTTTTGTGATCTGTGGAGTTTCGTCACGAGGCTCAGAGGTCTCCTCATTGAATTCGCCATGCCCAAGATAAGTCGGAGGCGTTGCTTCAATCCGCCCGCGAATCGACCCGTGAATAGAGATTCCAAACTGTAAGCACAGTTGTGAATGCTCATGCGACGTGCTATCATTCAGATATCAGATAGGCATACATCGGACAAAGGGAATCTCCATATCAGATATTCCTCAGAACAATAACTGCCGATTACTCACGACAAATTCGTTCAGGCCTGCGAAAGCATCGCATCATTTTTCTCATGCTAATTCATGTGTTCATGCTCTTTGGTGTCGTACTCATTCATTGCGAATCGGTATCACGCTTTCCGTCGTAATCACTCGACAAACTCGCTCGGGCCTTGGATAGAATCGCATCCGGCGTGCGGGCAATTGAGCCGCGAGGGCGCGGAGCGCCCTCCCGGCTCGTGCTTCCATATCAGAGCAGTCGCTGAACCTGAGACTGATCAGCTCATTGTACAGAGCGACTTGGCGATGCCTTTTGGTCGATAGAGGCTTTCTAGGCGATCCCAAATTTCTTTGCCGGTTGTGCAGTCTCGAATCGCTGAAGCAATATGCGACTTGATACCTGACAAGATGGCACCCCGAGCTCTCTTAGCCTGCCTCTCATTTTTAGACCCGTCGACATACTCCCACAGATCGCAATTGTATAGGTGCGCCTCCATGAAGAGACGCCAGTCCAGGTAGTTGGACGCTCCATCCAGCTTGTCGAACGAGGAGGAGACGTTGACGTTCCCAGACCCTGATTCTGGGCCCGTGGACTCCTCAATGACTTCAGTTGCACGGCGTTTCGTTATTGACGGCATTGACTCTGACTCGTGCCCACTTTCCAATGGTCTCCTCGTTGACTCCTGCTCACTCGCCTGCGGCCTTCTCCTGCCACCAGTTCCGTTAGACGATCCCGACGTCCTAGACGTTCCTGATCTCGTCGTCGGCATTGTCCCGAAGATATCGCAGTACGAACTGGCTCAGTTACTCCAGCCCACGTGGTACTCAGTTGCTTCGTTTCTCGAAGGTATTCTACAGCTTTTCCGATTGCACAAAATCCTCAATGGTCTTGAAGATGTCACAAGGTGATTCTGGGCCCATAACCTATGAGCTAGTCCTCTGTCTAAACTTTCGATTCCTAGCTTCTTACACCTGATACAAGACACACGTGCGGCAGGAGTGAAACACCAAAAACGAGTGCGGTTTATTATTACCGGAGGAGGACGAAGCTCCCTGAATGCTCGCGGGATCACAAGCATCCATTCTCTAACAAATACGATGGGATGATGTATTTCGATAAATGCAAAGTTCCGTCATGTATACGGCTGTGATGTCTGTACGTTCAGCTGTAAGCATGGTATCCGATGCCAAACACCATGCCCACGGTTCTTCTTCACAGCAGACATATAATGAGATTGGCCGAATCTTTGTTTCGTCGATCGGATCATTGAGCGAATAAAGGCTTTATCGCTGCTCCCAGGGTGACGACTAAAGGCTGTTCTCTTGCGTCGAAACATCGTGGCTTTATAAGTGCTCGACTCCCGGAATCGGTCACAAAGACGGAAAGCCCATTTGGGTACACCGCCTGATGTACTCGAATTGGCCTAATAAGCCCGTAGGCTCAGGTAACTCATATCAACATCTAGTCAACGCGAGTCGCGACAGCATCCTTCCCTGATCGATGGCTAGCACGAAAGGCGCAGAGGGAGACCACTTTTGGCGTAGACCTACGTCCTATTGACGTAGACCTACGTCATAATCCGCGCTCAGCGAACCCAGTGAACGGAAGTTGGCGAACGCTTGGCGCGCGCCTGAATTTGGAAATAACCTGAGCCTAATTTCTTCCAAATGCTTTATTTCGAGTTCGCGACGATTGGTTGTGTGGCATTTTGTGTTCTGAACCGACCCAGGAAGGAGCACGGTAATTTTCCAGAATTCGTGCTTGTCGAGGATTCTGTATCATATCCGCACATTTGCAGCTCCGAGTCACGTGGCTGAATTCGCCATCTTGTTCGCGAGGAGCAATGCCGTGTGGGCCCGTCGTCGCGCACGTCGGCCACGGGGTCGCTTTCAATATGGCTGTCGGTTGACGTTACCGACGATTGGTCGAGCGGTTAGCGCGCCTGTGGGAAACTTGCGTTTCTCTTCGTGAGGGGGCACTGCTTGTGTGAGGAGTTCTGTTGCCGGCAGAATATTCTTTATGAAAGAGGAGGTTTTTGGCCTCGATTTTCCCGGGTTCCTATCCGATTGTGAAGATCAGTTCTTGGAAGCAACTGTAAGAAGTCGATCCGAAACAATACACCTTGGCTGTGTGGCCCAAGTCGGCAAACTCTCTGTCGCTCGTCGCTCGATGTAGGCGAAATTGTACTCTTTCTTCTGATTTAATGTATTGTCGCTGAGGTGGGAAATGAAGGTGTCTATCTGGTTAGCAGTACAGCGATGTGCTGTGGAATCTCATTGGGATGGAGCGTTCTCTGAACTCATTCCTCGTATCATAAGCGCATAGTTGCAATACTGAAGTAGACCAGTATCACTCCGAAGAGAACAAAGCGAAACGTAGGTCTACGTCAACTCGGGTTTGGCCCTGGCCCAAACCCACCTCAAATTTTTTTCATGTACCGTTGCAATGCGCAAATGCCCCCTCCTGTTTCCACTTGATATATTCCCAATCATTGAGGACACCATCTCATCCTACTCCGCCGGACACGTGGGATTCCTCTCTCTCAAGCTTTGCCGCTGCTCCATGATTTGCTCTTGGTGGAGGAACGAATCATTGGTGGTTCTGAGGGATCCGCCTCATTTGATGGCCCGCGAATGGCCCCCAAGCAACTTCGGTGCTAGCACTCCGGTTCGTGAGCGTCGATTCCCTATCGTCGCACAGCCTGCGTCGGGAAACTGTAATGACTCTGAATGACCCTCTGGCGCCATAGGTTTCCGAACTCTGACCAAACTTCCCGAGGCGAGTTCGACCATTGAGTATATGTCCCTCCAGTCCAAGATTATGCATCATGATTGCCTGCCTCCTCCCATCTGTCTCATGCATGACAGTCTGCTAAGTCGCTTCGTCTTTCTATATCGACACCTTTGTTGATCGGCGCTACGGTGGAGCTCAAGTCTCCTTTGAGATGTCTATTCAGCTAATCTCCGTGCGATCCTCACCGCACCATCCCCTCTACATATGACGGCTGCTGGCGATACATGAGCTCATCTCTTTGAACAGGAAACTGAATCAACGATCACTCATGAGCTATGTCAAGACTTCACGAGCGGGATGGGAATCGAGCCGAGAAAAAAGCACGAGGGTACAGAACCAGAGGATTCTAGTGGATTTGAGGTGACCGGAGGGCGGAAGCTGAGAGCCCGACGTAGAGTGGTCGGAGTCGGAAGGAGATTGGGTAGCCACGGCCATCGGATGCGATGAGAAACTTTCGGCCTCGATGGGGGGTACATACAGGCCCGACGAGAGGGGAGGGGGGTTCCGGGCCTTTTTTTACGGGGAGAGGAGACAGGCAGAGAACGAAATGCGGACAAAGGCATGGTGAAGCCTTGTTCCGGTTTTCGAAGCACCGAGACATGAGGAATGCCGACGCTTCTGAGGTGGCGTGACCTGGGGTGCCGGGAGCGAGCGGAAGGAAAAACAGAAGGACGCGTCGGGGAGGGGAATCCTCGTGAGCCTCAGACGATACGGCCTCGCTTCCTTAGGAGGAGAACCCCCCGCTGTGCACCCGATCGAGGGAACCCTCCACACAGAGAGGATGGAAACGATCGGAATGAAAGTGGAGGAGACTGAAGTGTACCAACGCGACAAGGTTGTAGCTCCGTGAGGTCGATCGTTTGTCCACCGCATTCAGCGCAGAGAGTTCAACACCCATATATCCACCGGAGGACGTCTCCATCGACTCCCTCTCCTCGTCGAAAAATAGCGCCCATGTCCAGCTCCGTCACTGGACTCTCTCATTGAATTTTTGCAGACACCAAGGGGCAAGAGCGTGCCAAGGTTTGCGTCGAGTCTGCGGAGCGCAAACCTGAACATCTGCAGGACGGCTGCCGCCGTGGTGATTTGAGGCATAGTTCGCATCACGGGTTCCTTGAAGCCCATGGAAAAGGGACCCATCAATTACGAAGGCCAGCATGAACTCTTGATTGTTATGATCCTGCTGCAGTAAAATATTAGTTTACCGAGCTATAGTGTTGTGGTTCGCGAGCGGCGATGAGTGAGAGAGGCCGCGAATCGTGAACGATGCCTCGTGCTGGCGAACCCGGCGGAAGATCGCGCACTGGAATTTCGGAGGGCGGAAGCGACGGAAATGTGGTATTGCTGTGACTCTGCCACGACCCCATATTCACAATTTCCTGATGTATCGAAATCGAATGCTCTTGACAACAATAACGCGATTGTCATTCTTGATCGTGAGGACAGACCACATTGAAGTATCCTTACGCGACCATCGCCCCTCGGCCGAGGCGGCGCTGGACTATGTCTTGAACTCGAATATATCACCATCCCGATTCTGAGACTCTCGGCACTGGAAAAGTCGTCTGTATCACTCCGATATTCGGGGAACTCAATCTCATCATTCGAGAAGTTCTCATCCTCCATTGTATCATCCATGAAGTTTCACCAGTACCCGATTAATCACGTCGATGATAGCTTTCCCAATCGGACGAGCAAGAAAAGCTCCAAGCACTCCTGGATGAGGGCGCTCCTCTCTTGACGCTCATGCGATTCACTACATCTTCATCGAGGGTAAGAAGTTATTCATTCAAGACATTGCGCTGACATCGATCATGGTTTTAGATGAAAAAATGGCATCAGCTCCTTCTCAATTTCGAAGCGTCAAGCGGCTCGGAGTTGAGCCAATCGGATCCAATCCGAAGGGTCGCAGATTTATTGGGTTTCCAGCCCCGTGCAAAGGTGTGTTGGGTGCTCTTCGGCTGCCTGTGCTGCGGTCGGAACAGGTTGGATTGGTAAGGCCAAGCATTACCCTTCGACCAGCCAATCTTCTTGAGAATCCGCTCGTGACTCCTTGTTCCCAGCAGAAT
Source organism: Galendromus occidentalis (assembly GCF_000255335.2). Classification (NCBI taxonomy): domain Eukaryota; kingdom Metazoa; phylum Arthropoda; class Arachnida; order Mesostigmata; family Phytoseiidae; genus Galendromus; species Galendromus occidentalis. The sequence goes on from NW_003803676.1 coordinate 43,714, forward strand.
CAGACCTTGCTGGGGCCTCCTCGATGATTTCGTCATTTCTCTCAGAATTACTGTTTCTTTCCCGTCCCCTACCGGCGACGACCTGATCAGCAGATCGACGTGGTCCGAGAGCAGCGATTCCTTCCCGTCTTCCTGGAGCCTCCTTCGATTCGCGGATGGAGACGTTCTGTCGCCAATCTCAATCAGGAAAGGTCTCGCGATCCATCCACGCTATACCCTGTGCTCGCATACTCGGTGCCGCTCGCGTGGGGGGTAGACCATCGCTGCGTTCAGGAGCTGATCTCTCATTCCAAGCTGCCAATGATTTGCTTGGCAAGGCTTCATGGAAAAGTCCTGTCTGATGCGCATGGGGCTTCTCTGTGGATGAGAGCATAAAGCGCGGACAGAAATCGCCCAGTGCCCTCAATGTTGGAAGACAGTGCGCCCTGGATGTTCTAATGTCGGATTCCGTTTCGATTCTTGAACCTACCAGGACTTCCCTCGGAATCGGGGTCCCCACCAAGTTTCTCGTTCAGCTCAATTAAGAGTTCTGTGGCAAATGAGGAAACCCGAAAGAGGGAAACAAGATGGACGTTACTGTGCGAAGCACATGATTTACAGAGCCGATCCGGAAATCTCGCCCGAGGCGATCTTCATCACCTTCAAGCTCGACGATGCTCCCTTTTCGAACGCCGACTGAAGAGATCCCCTGATCTTCGGCGGATTCTTGCTGATGTTAGATACTGCGCTTCTGCTGACCCCGTGTTTCTCGGCAAAAGCAGCTTGAGCTGCACCATCTCCGAGCGGAAGGCCGACTCCTCCAAACAGGAGCGGGCTTCCGCGTGCGCACGAGAGGGTATTTCTTCGACATCCGACAGAATAAATTCTTCAGCATCCCAGGGTTGCTGTATGTCGACGATCTAGTCCTCCTCGGCAGGAGCGTCAGAGAAATGGAAGAACTACTCTCATTAACATCCGTCTTTGGGTCGGAAATGGGAATAAGCTTCAATCCCCTGAGAAGCGCGATCGTAGTGTTCTCCGAAGGGAAGGGACTCACCTCCCAGAAGTTCCTCCCCCGGGGAAAGGAACTCCCGATCGGAGAATCCTACAAATATCTCGGCGTAACTCAGTCCATCTTGAAGAACTGTGTGGACCGACAGGAGGAAATATGGAAATAAATGGTCCTTAAAGCGCAAAGACAGCTACGGGCCCAGGTCCTATGGAGTTTCAACAGATTTGAAATCTCTAGAATTCTCTGGAAAGCCACAGCAGTTCCACAACAACTGACGTATGCTAAACATGTCGGCTAGCTTGCTTGAGGAACTCACGACAGCCCAGAACGAGGTCGGAAGATGGGCCCTTGGCATCCCTTACTCGGCCGTCGCTACCCCATTTGTTGATGGGGAACTGGGCTGGTCGCCTTTCATAGCTCGGGAGGCACAAAGTAAGATTCGCTTCTCAATAGAGTGAATCTATTACCGGAGACAAGAGGGGTGAAAAAGATCTTGGACATGATCGAGCTAACCGGAGTCAAGATAGCCGCGTACGAACGTATGAAGCTACTGCGAGAGCAGTTCGGTTGCTCCCAGATTGAGCCGACTTTCCCGAACGGACTTCCATGTCTGAATAAGTTCAATACCGGTATCCGGAAACAGGTTATTTTGACGGAGGACGACGTGTGGTTACGGTAGATGGAGAAGAAGTCTACCCTGACGAGGTATCGTAACTTCGAGAGGATCAGAGGATCGAGAGAAGTCCGATACGACAACTCGCGTGGAAGTGCCTTCCTGGCGCCCGCAAGGGCTGGAGCCTCGCAGACAAGGAGCTTCAGGTCTCACTACACGCCGGACCTTGACAGCTCATGTACGAAATGTGGTGTCTACGAGGGATCGGTCGAACACGTCCTGTACGACTGCGGGTGTAGATATGTGGAGGATATCGAAACGGACGAAAAGCTCGGCTTCATAGACGCTCCGGACCCCTCAGCGTAGAAGAAGAATAGAACTAACAATAAGAGTCTGCTGGAAGAGTGGGGAAGACTCCAAGATCTGCGGCGAATCCGACTCTGAAGAATAGAGCACTCTCATTTTGTACATCAATTGGGGGGGATCAATAACTTACCATTACCATCACCCTGGTCTTTGGCGGGTTCTGGCTGATGCCAGATACTGCGCTTCTGCTGACCCCGTGTTTCTCGGCAAAAGCAGCTCGAGTTGCACCCCCTCCGAGCGCTTGGAGGATTCCTCCTTCTCGGTGAAGAGTCAAAACGGTTCTACCTCTTGTCTCAACTATGTTCACATTTCGATTACACTGAGCTTAGCTCTCGATGTACAGCTTCAAGCAGGATTCTCTTCGGAGGATCACTCACAATCAAGCGCAGAACCCACGGCGAGCAACGCTCTCAGTTCGAACTGCTCTTGCATACTGAGGGGAGCGCCCGCTCGTTTTCCTAGCTGTGTTTCTTTCTGCTTCGTGTTGTGTTCTCATGTTGCTGAGCCTAGGGTAGAAAGCATCTATAGGAATCGACATGTAATGCTGTCTCAGATTCACGGCGTCGGATGTCAGATGATGCGGACGAGGGAGAATCGACTGAATGGGATTTCGCTCGGTGAGCGTTTCGAGAATGAATCGACGAAGTGTGAGGAGCTCGGAATCGGGTTTGGACGGCATCAGACTATCACAGAATGAGCATTACCCGCGCGATGATTACTGACACGGGAGCACCGGAAATGTTGCGATCATGGGGAGCCCAATGAAAATGATACGATCGAGAGAGTGACGGAACCTTCATATAATAGAGTTTCGCTGACTTCCAACAGGTCGAAAGTCCGGTTGGTGGTATCATTGAGTCAGAAATGTAGAAAAATCGAATACCAATTAAAGTCTGAGGAACCTCGATTGTATCATAGTCTTGATTATATTCCATCGTCGAGCACGAATGAGGTGATGAAATCGAGCTCAAACTTCATACACTCCCCGGAGCGCTCGATAAGCACGAACATGGTCTCCCACCATGTTAACATGTCCAGGGCCCACGACGCGACGCCATCTTCGAACTATCTGGCTGACTGAGACTGCCGCCTCAATTCGACCTATTCCAAACGAAGGTCGAAACTAGAAGGTCACTTGAGAAGGCCATTCGTCATTCTATAAGGCATACATGCGTCCCGCAGCAGCTTTTCGCAGGCTGAGATCCCGCTCTTCCCTGGCCTGAAGCCATATTGCTCGTCTGCGTGGAGATTGAGCTTTTCGAGAGAGCTAGCCATCCGCCTCGTTTGTATTCCGGCCAGCAGTCTGTGTGGACAACAATTTTCGGCAACGCCTCTACTCGCCAACATTGCCATGGGTTTCTCCTGGAGGATGACTGGGAGCTTAGCGTCATTCCATGAAGTAGAGAGCCTTGCCTCATCGAGGCAGGCGCTAAAGAGCGCCGTTCGTGTATCCCGGCCATACCGATGGTGCACCGACACCAAATACATTGCGTGCACCGATGTGCATTGAATGAGGGCTATGAGAGGATCCCTCGGTCCACGGATCCACGATTGGGGGAAATTTCGTCAGCTTGCCTCTGTTCCTGGCTAGATTGGCGGGAATTGACCGTAGGCGAGATGAACGAAAATGTAGCATTGTGCCGGACGTGTCGGTCGAGATCGAACACGCCCTTTGTTGACAGCCGAGAGTTCCAAAATGTTGAGAGAACTTCTCATCGAAAAGGCCAAGTTGTTGCTTCCACGAAGGAGAAACCCTCATTTCTGCTGAGCAATCATCTGTATAGGATCGAAGGAATTTATCAGGAGAGGTTATTTCTTCGGTGCATCAGGGAGCGAGAGAAGGTGTTCTCGGCCAAAGCATTCATCCATAGGGTGAGCCATCTCGTCCTGTCACGCACGAGCGGGATTCATACTTCATACCCTTGAAATTGATGAAGACAACTACCTGGAGCAGTCCAATCACTCGGAGATGGAATAAATCGTCCTTGTACATCCAGGACGTTGAGTCGGAGTCGCGTACTGTACCACCCCCGTTTCGACTGTTCAGGGCATACAGGACAGCTGTTTGAGGACATCTGAGGAGCTCATCGCAGTACTCAAACCTGTACTGGGATCAGCATCCCTAGCCGCTCTTCGAACTTCCTCTCGCCCATGCTTACGGCGCGGTTGGTCGTTCGAGGAAGTCATGAATGAGTGGACGCTTTTGCGGACGCAGAACAATGCTCCCGGAAGCTCAGCGGAGTCCCAGCCGAGCCCGAACCTCGTTCCGATTGGAACAGGAAATATTTGGGAAGACGCCCGCGGGAGGGCCGTTTGCGGAGCCTCTCCGAATCTTTTCGCTGTCCTCAGAGAATGCACATCGAGCAATCTGTGGAGCTAAGCATTGACAGACATTCCTCCCGGAAGAAAACTCCCGTCGTTCCAATGAAAAGCCGTTTCCTTCTTCCAGAACGTCATCTCTATCCTGAGTCACCTCCGCTCATTATGATAAGCGCATTCCAAGTCGGCAAGAAGGGCTGGGATTCGGAAGCCGCGACCACCGCGGTGAGGAAAGCCAGAGAGCCCGGCATCTGTGAACGAAACTGCATCGACTCCTGTTTCGCCCCACTAGGAAGCGTCGACGGACTTGACGCCACGGATGTGCTCCCTCGGCTGCCGGAGCTGTACGGTTGGAGCAGATCCCAGAAGCTTATCACTCGGATTCCGGGCGTGACCCGCGACCCTGATCCAGAATGAGTCCGGAAGTCCGTGGCCCAGCTCTGTGGTCACCGAGAGCCGGGATTCCCAGGCACTCCCCACTCGCGCCTGAGCCGAGAGACTTCGCCGAAACTCTCAGAAGCGACCTACAAGGTCACCTGGAAATCGGAAGGTATCCGCTGCCTGCTGCTGATTACGAATCCAGGCGTCGCGTACCTCTTGGACGAGCGGAACGAAGCCCACCGAGTTTCCGGCTTGACTTTCCCCTACTCGGTGAACACCTCGAAGCAGATTTTCACTACGCGGCTCGACGGGGAACTCGTGTTCGACCAAGACGCGGGTAGAAGCAGACCGCGCTTGCGCCTGCGAGGAGGGATGTGTCGATTCACATCGCGCCCGGAACAGGAGCAATTACGAAGATGGAGCGAGAATAACCGCCTCTCAGCTACCGATCCTGGAAAGCGCCGGGAGAAGATCAAGTGATTTGATGGCCAAGATTCCCGTATTGACCATCGCCGACGATCCTGCACGGGTCCGGAAGTTCGCAGCTCAGCTCTTCGGGTGCCGGGAGCCAGATTTCCCCGGGGCCCCCCGGACGCGCCTCGACGAGAGGAGTCTACCGAGATTATCGGAACCTGCCTATGTACAGGGTGATCTGGAGATCCGACGGCCACCGTTTCCTCCCGCTCATGACGCACCCTGGAGTGACTTTCCTGCTGGGCGAGGGGGATGAGGTTTACCGAGTGTCTGGTTTCTCCTTCCCCTATTCGAAGGACGCCTCGAAACCCTCTTCACGACTCTATTCGATGGGAAATTGGTGTTCGATCTGGACGGAGGGATATGTAGACCTTGCTATCTCATCCACGACATCATTCATTTCCGTCTTCTGAAAATGTGGAAGATGGACTTCAGCGAGCGAGAGTGGTGCATCCAGAGGGATCCGCAATCAGCCAACAGAGCAGAATCTGCCTTGCAGAACTCGCTCCTCGAGACGGATCAACTTGCGAGTAAAAGGGAGTCGAAAAGTCGATCTCCCCCCTTTGATGAGCCGAGCCTGAAACGGCACCGTCCCTCACCAGCGGGGGGAGTAGACCCTCTCGTATGTGAGAAAGCGAGTCGTCGTGTAGTGTCACCTAGTCGGGAATGAGTAATTTTCCCGGGAGAGTATGCCAGGAAATTGACGAATGAGAATAAATTGTGGAATCTTCCCGCCTGCAAATCCATTCAATAACTCAATCAGCTCTGTCCAGAATCGGTCTGCGACGGAGACGCAAACTGTTTTCGATCAACTCATTCCGACAACAAGCTCATCGATGGAATCGATATCATCTGGCAGGCAAGTCATCAAAGTTGGAGCTCTCATTTCGTCCTATCTCGGTGGCTGCCCGTATAGGTGTATATATGTTTTTCTCATAGATGGACTCGTGTTCTCATGCTGGAGTGAGAGATCCCTCGGTTTCCTTTTTGACGTGGAAACGTCTCCAATATCACGTAGGGGCTCGAATAAATGCACATCGTCCTCCATGCAACGAAATTTCAGGCACTCCGCGACCCTATAACTTGTGTCGTTCAGAATTCAGAACGCGCCGACCACTAATATGCATCGATGGGAAGGAAATTCACCGAGGTATCCGCCATTCGATTTCCGTATCCATCCCTGGGGGTTTTTAGGTCTCCGAGAGTGATAGCACGCTGGGGCCCCTGTATTTTGGGTAGCAGATCTTAAAAATAACAATGGCCAGGAAAAGTCCTGTCCCTAAGTCTCGCTGTTCTGGGAGCTCGCAAGGAGCCTGAGGGGTGAGAAGGCGGGGAAATGGCGGATGGAAATTTCTTTAAAAAAACGCAGGCTACTGACTGAGTCCCTGACTCAGTCGGATAATGGGCGTAGAACTACGCTTTTTCCCAATCGGCTTCCTCCTCCGAATGCCTCACGGGTCCGAGTTTTTGTTCAACAAAACGTAGCAACCAGAAGGTTGGCGGAACAGGAGTACGTAGACTGAAGTACTTATGGAATGCATCACGGGGTTGGAATGTATCACCACTGCCATCATACTTCCAGTTGACTTAATCCCGGGATAAGATTAGGAGACTTTCTCTAACTGTTCTGCTCACTCTTATCTCCTAGAGATGGAGCAGGGTTTCCAAATCATCGACATCAGCTCTACTGCACTGCCCTTTCACTCCGATTTTATAATTGGGGTACATCGTTCAAGGGTTTCTGGGGAGGCAATTAATACACTCAAGGTGGAGACATTAAGTGACATTTTTGGGCGAGAAAATTATCACACAATGAGCTTCGTTGACTGCTAAATCTGCTCACAATAGAAGTCGTTTTTACCATCAAATGATGAGATAACTTCGTATGAATAAAAGACGCCTTTTCGAGCCATCGCGGATATACTTGAATTTTCACGCTTGACCATAATGTAAATCATGATCCCATGCGTGCAATCGTAGTTTTCCCCATCAGAGAATGGGAATACTTCGCTCAAATGTTTCTGTGGAAGCAAATTGTGTCTATGAAGGCACGATTGGATTTTGAAGAGTCAGGCCGCCCCTTTTTTCGTAGGTACTTGACGGAATCGAGCCGCTATTGTCTAGCCGGTCGAAACTGCCGAAGCTGAACATTTCTTGCCATGGTGATATTTGTGCTAGGATGAGAGGTTCTCGAGTATTTTCGACCCGAGCCTACCGTAAATCTTCTATTAGAAGCCCTGTTACTAATAGTAGCCCCTCCCCAATACAAGCCCCCCCTCGGGGAGGTTCGTAAATATAGAAGCCCCTCTCCAATAGAAGCCCATCTCTCTAATAGTAGCCCCTCTTCCGTCCGTGATCGCACGTAACCGCGCTATTCCGGAAGATTTTCCCCTCATCGTGGAGAGCCGAGAGAGCACCGACGTCACCCGAGTCGATGCACAACCTGTGCACAACGATCACGGGAGACTCTCGTTCCACACTGTTGTGTGTCTAAACACGCAAACGTCGCTCCTCAGACGAATAACTTCGTTTAGTATCTCATGCGGTCACAGTAGCGCTCGACTAAGGCTCAGAAGAGCTGTGCATCTCGAAGAATGGACGAGATTTCTCTCCTATCTCAAAGCATCGGCAGTTCTCCATTACTCGATCCTCAGGGTTCTGCGGTTCGAGTAATTTTAAGCCCCCCTCCTATAGAAGCCCCTCTCTAATACAAGCCCCTCTGAGAAGGCACTCGGAAAAAATAGAAGCCCGGGCTTCTAATAGAAGATTTACGGTATATTGTCCCATCTAACCTCTCGGGTAACGTTGTGGGAGAAGTGAAACCCGTCCAACATCTGGCGACGAGACACCACATGCTTAGTGGCAAGGACCATCGGGTTCGGCTTGTGAGATCGAAGCTATAACTGAAACTAGAGCTGCCGCCTGATATACCGTCCAATGATTTCGTCATAATTACATATCCTGTGACGTTTGAGATCCCGATTCCTGCCGGGCAGGGATTCTATGACCAAGGCCCGATCGACGTGTTTCTTGTTCAGCACTCCCCTTCTTAGATGAAATCAATGTACACGCAATTCGAGGGAAGGCTAAAGGTATGTATTCGATGTGATTTCACTGCAGCTGTACTAAGATTTCGAGGAATAGACGTTTTAACGCATCATTACAGTAGTGGTCTCGAGACTACCTGCGCGGTTTTTAGCGTAGAACTACGCTATAGCCCCCGGGTACGGGAACCAACTTCAATGGGGACTATTGGGGGGGCGAAGCTCGGAAAAAATCAAATCTCGGAAATCACATGCGTATGTGCTAGGGTCGTCTGCTAGGAGCTTACGCACTTTATCTATGCGATTCACCTATGTAACAAACTTTTCGAGCTGATTTCTCAGAAACAGAGCGTTTGACAATGAAAATTATCATGGCTGAATATGTTCAGCTGAGAATGAGGCACCGGGCACGCTGCTCGAATGCCTCTAGTCTTGATTGTTTCAGGAGATACCGCCCAAAAAGTAGGCTCCTTCTCGCAGAACGTGTGAACGAAGACTCGGATCCAGAAAAAACTGAAGGCAAGAAACCCTCAGCAGACCTCGATTACCCCTAACCAAGTGTTCTGGAAACGCTATGTCGAATCATCGTCACAGAAATCACTTTTTTCTGATTTCAAACATGTATATTCGGCGGAGAATTCCTCCTCCGTTAAGGATGGGTCTATTCCCTCAAGATAGAGTCAGTCTCTGCGAAACCAATCGTTTAAACTGTCCTCAAGTCTTCTTCGACCATGCGTCGATCTTGAAGACCATTAACATGACCGACTGAGGTCGTTTAATGACAGCGAAAAACGATGTGCGCGCGCCGTTTATCTCATATCCCCTCTCTGGGAAATGGACTCTCGTCGTTCATTCGAACCTCGGCTACACCATTCAAGCCTTTCCCTTCCTCGTCGATCGAAGTCAATGGTCGTGGAAGGGCACCGGCGGAGAACCATCAGGCTCGCGAGCTAAGGACACCGGACTCCATGGAGAAGAAAGACTGAGTTTTAAGATGAGAAAACGTATGGTGTTCAGACAAGCGATACGAAACAGATCCCGGTAACCAAGAGGCGAAGAGTTTACTTAGTTTTCATTTGTGGGGATGCAAAATGAGTACAAGAGCGGCCTAGCCGACCCCCATAAAGTCAGGCCCAGATGGCAGGGAACCGGTAACGGCTGCCCGTTCCCCTTTGGACCTCGAAGGCGAGGAGTCGTAGTTCACTTCAACCGGAGTGGTCCTCCGGAGAATACTTATCAGATTGGCCGTAACGTGGTGCAAGAGAATCAAACGGCGGGCGGTACAGCGAACGATTTGAAGAGAATGGGTCAACCAACGATAAGCTCTTTAGACAATGCTGTCGTTCTGTCGCAGCATTGTGAATAAATGAACGTGTGTCTATCACGTAAGGACAAATCATTTCCGAATGAAGGTCTCAGTTTTTTGAGTGCCGCCGCTCAGTGATAGTCTCGAAGAGGAGGAAAAGAGAAGCTTTCCTCACGATAACGAATCACGATCATTCCAAGGTAGGGATGTCAAACTGAACTCAAACCTCCGGAATGAGCTAGGTCTAGCTGGACGTACAGCGCTGCTGAGCCAAAAGCGGTCGCAAACAGAACAAGCATCATCGAATCGCTGCTGCAAAAATGCTCGAACGAATTCCTCAGTCGCCCGAAGATGGTGAAGATGGTCGGGGCCATCACCAGCGCCTTCGATTGGGGAGCGAGCATGATTCCCTTCATTCTCGGAGCTTCACTCGGATCGAAACTTGAAGAATCTTCTCGTTTTGTGTCATCCTTTGTTGAACACTAGTCGACCCGATGATCCGAGAAAGGTTCTCGGTGACAAACTTCGCCTGGCAACGAATGGGGATTCCGGTCTTCTATACAGTCCTCGATATATGATGATGCAGGATTTAGCATGGGTCATTGATCGCCTACCGAACTCCGATGCATCGGAGAGTCCCGAAGAGATATTGTATTATCCTGGGCGAGAGCATGCGCGTGCCGTTGGCGCCTACGACGGGAACGCTCGGCGGTTGTTAGTGTTCTTCTGTGACTCGGAGGACTACTTGATTGAGCGATCGTCGCACCGCCGTTCTCTTCATGGTTTGCTCGGCTGCCTTGAGGAAGGATTTCCATGAAAAATTTTCTCGGCTTTTCGGGAGTTTCTCGACCCATTGAAGGATATACCAATCCAGGTACGCGGGAGCGAATCACACAATATACGATTTACAGATTGAAGAGAGAAATTCGAACTAGGTTCGCCAATCAGAGCGGACTTTTCGAGGCGGCGCGCGACAAGCCTTGCTCCAATCGGAGTTATCTCGGTATTTCAATGACACAACGGTGGTCGGTGGAAGCGAGTACAGCAAGCTCCTGCGTATTACGCGACACTGAGGCTCATAGGGCCTGCTTTTTTCCGAATTTCGGCGAATCGTCGCTGTGTATCCCAGCAATCGGCAAGCATGAAAATACACGGAACAAGGTGAAAAGAAGAGAGAGAGAGAGCTCTTCACGACCGAAGACACTCCAGAAACGTAATCCTAGGTCCCGAGCCCAACGACGCAAAAGACCGGATTCCGCCGCAACAGGGTCTACAATCGGTACAGACACTGCTCGAGCGGTCGCCAAAAAGATGCAGGCAGAAGAGGACGGTCATCACGTGAGAAAGCAGCGTCTCGGAGGTTCGAAGCCGAAGAGGCAAACGAACGCGATGGAACAGAATTCCGCTGAAGGGGAGAAAGAGACCCTCCCCAGTTACGAGACAGCGAGCGACTACGAAGAATCGCTAGCGGTTTAAATCCGAATCTTGGATGGTTGCTATAAAACCTGCCACGGAGAACGATCGAGTGGTCACCGTGTCCAAATGCTCGAAGAGGAAAGACTGGGTGAGCGAAACCACAAGTGCAGCTCGGAACATGGCTGAAAAGTCAGTGAACAAGAAAACGAGGGTAAGTTCTCCAGAATTTCGGATGAGTCGCGGGAAATCGCGAATGAGCTTCTTCGACAAGCCGAGTCGGGTGGATACGACTCATCACTTTATTAGTACTCAACTAATTCATCCACATCATCGTCTAGATGCGGATGCGCGGCCTCTCGATACGCGAGAAATTCTCACATCGAGCCTCGAGCCCAACCACGCAAAATACCGGATTCCGCCGAGACAGGGTCTAGAATCGGTGGAAGGAAGAACACTCCTAGGAATATACGTCACACGAAACAATATACGTATTACGAAAAACACCTGACAGAGTGTATAAATACAAGACCCATTCCTTGACCACAAGTGTTCTCCAACAACAAAGTGATGATTCCACCGGTTGACTTTCACGAAGGCTTGGAAGACAAGGATTCACCGAACCATGTCATCGAAACAGCGGATGACTTCCTCAGCGCCGATTACCCCACCGACTACGACCAGATGAATCG
>NW_003803677.1:0-1521 GCF_000255335.2 Galendromus occidentalis
TTAGCAGTCACCGCTTCCGCATCAATGCTGAAATAGGCAGATACAAGAGTTTGGGAAATCGTATTGAGAATATTAGCTTTGGCTGACGCGTTTGCGGCCTCAAAAAGAGGGTCATTTAAGGGCAATTCTCCCTTAGCAGCCTTGAGTGCATTAGGAATACTCTGTAGAACCGCGATAAGCGACGTCCGCCAAGAGAGCCAATTCCGACCGTCATCCGCAAGTCGCACATTTTGTAGTTGGTGAAATTTCATACCAGATCCACTTGTTGTATTGTTTGCCATGATTGGCAAGGTAAGTTGAGACGGGATTGAGAGAAACTCGAAATCCTCGATCTCCGGAGCACTTTGCATTCGCCGAAATGAAAACCTGACAGCAGCTGTATTCTGCCGCACTCCCAATACCCTTAGGTGGGAGTTAGCAGCTTACCCTGTTGGGAGTTGTTTCCCGACGTCACCGATCGATCACGAAGCACTGACCAATTGTTGGTAAGAGGCAATTCGTGGTCTGGGCATGGTGTCCTCAGGGACAAGAAAAACTTCTACTCCTGCCTTAGACACTACAGGAAGCTAATCTCTATAGCTCGCTCAAGATACACGTCGGTTCTCGTTTCTAGAGTTGGCCGGCAAACTTTGGACGTTGATCAACTCATCCTGCGGCAGATCTCATGCTCGCTTCTCGTCCTCTTATCTCTCACAGGGTTCTCGTTCCGAGGTCAGGGACAACCTTGACAGATTCGCCAATTACTTCTCCGAGGTCGGAAAAATGCTTCTCCCTCTGGCTCCCCGATGGACGGGACGAGTCCGCCCTGTGATCCTGCTGACCGTTGTCACTCGGGCTCTCAGTTCTTCCTACGCTTTGTGGACCCTTATTCGCTTCCGGACGTGGTTGCCGGCATGAAGGTCTCGTACGGGAATTCGCTGTCCTCGGTCCAATCTAAGGTCATTGCTGTGTCTTTGTCCCTCCTGGCCGTCCCTATGGCCTTCATATTCAATCTCTCGATAAGACACTCAGTCTATCCTTCAGCCTTTAGGAAGTCTACTACCGTCCCAATCTACGAAGGAAAGGGAGATGTGAGCGAACCTGGCAATTACCGGCCAATTAGCCTTTCGCCATTCTTGTCTAAGCTTTTTGAGAGATGTATTCCTTTGTAGAGATGTATGTACCTTTTCGTCTGCTACGTGCTCGATTCAAGACGTGCTTCAATCAGCTCTTCCTGAATTTCGGTTCTCCTTTGTCTTTCCGTGCCTTTCGGTTCTGAGAGCTCACCCATCAAGTCCTACTTCTCTCACCTGAAAATTCTCAAAATCTCCCACCGCGTCTTCACCTCACTATGTCTTCTTCTGAAGTCCAGGCTGGACCGTCTCGTTCTGAGACTTGTCCCAGTTGTCAGGAAGGTTTTCACGGTAACCACAGACCGTTCTCCTGCTCGTCGTGCAGCTCCCGTACCCATAGGAAATGCACGTCTCCTGACTCCGCAAGAAGACTCTTGGCTAATCCCTCGGCTTCCGATTTTCGCTGCAT
>NW_003803677.1:1784-7932 GCF_000255335.2 Galendromus occidentalis
TCGGAGTCCAATATCATTGCGGCCTCGGATTCTGCAAAGTCGTCCCTCATCTTTGTCGGCCGGGCCGATCCCAGGACTTCTGCATCGGCCTTGCTCGACTTCTGCCTCACGATCTCTCGTGACGTTATCTCAGTCTCCAAATTCAGCCCTCCGGATCGCATTTCCACGCCGCGCACTGCTTCGTTTGTCGTTGAAGTTGAACCTAATTCATTCGATACCTTCTTCAACCCGACTCTTTGGCCGCCTGGCATCCTTGTCGACAGATTTGGGGGCAGGTCGGTCAGACAGGACCGAATCTGCGAGTCTGCTGTGAATAATCCTGCCTCGTATTCCTCGAGCAAGTTCCCCGACACGGTACATTCTGACGAAGATGTCCCGCCTACTAATTGACTCCAAACCCAATCCCTCCGAATTTTGCACATCACAACGCCCGCTCCCTTCGATCATCCCACAAGTTTGACATCATCGCTGCCCGCTACTCTGGATGTTATGACATCATTTGCTGCTCCGAAACCTGGTTTCATCCTGGTGAGGCCTGTACCTACCAGCTTCCTGGATTCACCCATCACTATGTCTGTAGAGATTCGGGTTCGGGGGGCTGCGGTGGTGGTGTTTCGGTCTTCACCAAAGATGCCATCTCCATCTCTGCCGAAAGCTCATTTCAACCGTCAGACGGACGCATTCAGGCTATCCATCTTTCCGTCTCCCTTGATGGTTCGAAATTCAATCTCCTTGCGGTGTACTCTAGCCACTCATCTCTTGCCGGCACTCTCGGCACTTTCCTTGATGAGCTCGTTTCTAGCTCAGACGACCCGCTAATCCTCGTAGGCGACCTCAATGTAGACCTCCGCTCCCCGGCTGCATATGTTTCCAGGTTCTCCCTCTGCCTACACAACCTAAATCTTGCTATTTTCTCCCGGCGTCTCTCTTTCATTTACGATCAATGTTTCCCCTTGCTCCATACATCTCCGAGATCTTTCAATCGGTCCATTTGGTACACACCTGCACTCTTCCGGCTCAGCCGTACCCTCAAGCGCATTGCCATGCACTATTTCCGGTCCAAGTGTCCTTCCCTTAAAGTTCAATACTATTCCCACCTCCATCATTATCGTAGAAGTGTTCGTAACGCCCGTCACGTCTATACACGCCGCCTGATTGCTCGCACCAGAGCTTCTCCCAGAAAACTCTGGTGTCTCATCAATACCGCTTCTGGACGTGATCGGGGAAAATCTCAAAGTATCCCTGATTCCGATCCGAGTGACCCCACATCTATTTTGGATGACTTCGCTCGACACTTTTCCTCTATCGGAGAAACTACTGCAGCTCGCCGCCCTGCGGCCACCTCTGCTTGGATGCCTCCCCCCTCCACCTCGCACGACTGTTCGCTCAAATTCATTGATCCCTCTAGCTTGCCGTCCATCTGCAAAAACATCAAGTCATCCTACTCTCGCTCCGCTACCTCGGTCCCGTCTAAAGTTATTTGCCTCTCAATCGACCTCCTTGCCATCCCTATAGCATTTCTTTTCAATCTCTCTATCCGTTCAGGTATCTTCCCTACTATCTTCAAACGTGCCGTCGTTGTCCCTATTTATAAAGGGAAGGGCGCTCGGACAGATCCTTCCAACTGCAGACCCATCAGACTCTTCGCCCTTCCTCTCCAAAGTCTTCGAGAAGTGCATCCTCGCCCAACTCCATGACTCTTACAGCGTAGATCCTCTCCTGTCACCAGCATGGCTTCAGAGCGGGTTACTCTACTGATACTGCCCTCTGTGAATTACGGCATTTCATCCTGAGCGCCTGCGACGAGGGCTCCTACGTTGCTGGGGTGTTCCTTGACCTCTCTAAGGCATTCGACTGTCTAGATCCTTCCCTTCTAATCGAAATGCTCTCTAATCTTGGGTTTGATCCCATCTCTGTTCTCTGGTTCAACTCTTACCTTACTGATCGCTACCTACAGGTCTCGTCTACGTGCTCTCTCTCTGTTTCGTTCCCTATCACCTTTGGTGTGCCCCAAGGCTCTGTTTTAGGCCCGTTTCTCTTCCTCATCTACATCAACTCGGTCCTTACCTATGGCAACTCTCTGTCCCCTTCCTCCGTGTATTGTCGTTCGCCGACGATACGTCAATTCTGTACAAGATCCGTAGAGACGAGGTTGAAGCGGACATTGCCGTCTTGAACGACTTTCTGGACCGTATCTCCAACCTTTTCCTTACCCTCCGTCTCACCGTCAATACCTCTAAAACCTTTGCCCTCCTTTTCCGTCACCGCAACTCGGGAACTATCAACCCTGACGGTTGCATCGTCTGGGAGACTGTCCCCATTCCGTGGTCCCCCTCGGTTAAATGCCTTGGTGTGATCCTCGAATCAAACCTCTCCTGGAATGCTCACCTCACAGCTGTCCGCAGCAAACTAAACTCCATCATAATTCTGCCTCCATCGTCTACGCCGCCCTTTGGCTTCCCCCGATCCCTCCTCATTCNCAAAATATTATTCTACCAGCACTCTTATCTACGGAATCTCGGTGTGGGGCTCCGCTCCCCCACTTCTCTTTCTCCGCTTGTAATGTGCCAGAGAAACGCTCTCAGAGCTGTACTTGGCCTACGTCAACGCTCCCCGATCTCCGCCTATTTTGCCAAGTTCTCCCTACTCACTCTCGCCGACTTCCACCATTATCGCCTTATATGTCTCGCCTACCTGGGCTCCCGTGGCCGCCTCCCACCTCCTATCCATCTCCCTTTCCGCCCCCTTACCTCTGCTCGCCGGCAAAGCCCTCTCGACTTTTCCCTACCCCCTATTCGGTCCGATTTCGCACGAGCCTCGCCGCCATATCTCATTCCAACCATCTGGAATGCTTTACCCCTAGATCTCCGCACAACTGACCGTTACCCCACCTTCAAAAGATTACTTAAAGCCTACTTGATCGCCCGTAGCCCCCCCAATCTGACTCAAACCTAGTGTCCACCATCAGGTTTCTCCTCACAATTCCACCATATATGCGGCCTTCGCCTGCGTTTGGTTTGTTTGGTAAATAAATATTCTACTTCAGTTGCGGGCGTTTCTACTCCATTCGAGGCAGCTATCGACGTGTCAACATGGCTTCTTACCGGAAAGGTCCACCGAAAGTGCACTGTTGCAGATCAAGCAATTCGTCACTGATTCGTGGAACTGCCGACGTTATGTAGTGGCGCTCTTCCTTGATGTATCCAATGCATTTGAATCTCTTGACCATGATATCCTCATCGGAGTACTCTCGCCGCTGGGCCTTGACTCCTCTACTTGTAAATGGTTTTCGTCCTACCTTCGACCTCGCAGTAGCAGAGTCTGTGCATCAGGTTCGGAGTCTGAGCCCTACTCTATCGATTTCGGTGTTCCCTAAGGTTCCCTGTTTGGGCCCTCTCTTGTTTGTGACGTGTGGCGGTCAAAATAATAGAGCCAACTAAAAACTTCTTCTTCTTTTTCCGGAGGTCCGTAACTTTTCAGAAAATCTACCGAATCGGACTTTTTTTTTTGAAATTTGAAGAGAATTGGATGGGCTTTCCAATGAACACGTCACTTCAGACATTTGAATACGTTTTTAGGGAGTCACAGCCGTCTCAATTTCGCTCATTTTCGAAATTTCGTATGTCATTTTAAAACCCTCATAAGTCGGGACGAGGGTATCGCATGGGCTCGGTGTGCTCGGCATCTTGTAGCGCGGGAAAAGAGCTGTCGATTCGTCTATTTACTTTGAAAAATCCGTTCAGCTGGAGCTGAGAAAACATTCGTCTGCTCTTTGGAAGTAAGGGTCAAGAGAATAGAGCCACCCTCCATAATAGAGCTGGAGGTCAGAAATTCGTCTCTCTGATTCTTGCATCGGAAAGTTCGTCTTCCGTGCAGCGGAATCGCTCTTTCATTTCCCGAAATCAGACCGGTTTTCGAGGAGTTATGCAAGGATCAAAAAGACGACCTTCCGCCTTCCCTTCCAGCTCTATTAGGGGGGGGGGGAGGTGGCTCTATTATTTTGACCATTACTTCCAAATAGCAGACGAGTTTTTTCCCAGCTCCAGGTGAACGGATTTTCCAAAGTAAATAGGCGAATCGACAGTTCTTTTCCCGCGCTACAAGATGCCGACCACACCGAGCCGATGCGATACCCTCGTCCCGACTTATGAGGGTTTTAAAATGACATAGGAAATTTCGAAAATGAGCGAAATTTAGACGGCTGTAACTCCCCCAAAACGTATTCAAATGTCTGAAGTGACGTGTTCATTGGAAAGCCCATCCAATTCTCTTCAGTTTCAAAGAAAAAAAAGTCCGATTCGGTAGATTTTCTGAAAAGTTACGGACCTCCGGAAAAAGAAGAAGAAGTTTTTAGGTGGCTCTATTATTTTGAGCGCAGATATATACATTTGAGCGCAAATCCGATTTGAGCGCAGGTATGATTTGAGCGCGAATGCGATTCGGGCGCGGAACCGATCTGGGCGCAAGTGCGAACCGAGCGCGAGCCAGTTTGAGCGCAGCCAACTTGAGCGCAGTCAATACGAGCGCGAATCAATTTTAGCGCGAGCTGATCCGAGCGCGGCCTATTTGAGCGCGGCCGATTTGAGCGCATTGAAGACCATTCGTTGTCACGGGGTCAATTGATTTATATCTTCTATATATATAAAAACGTATGTCTGTCTGTCTGTTTGTCTGTCTGTTCGTCTGTCTGTTTGTCTGGTGTCACCTATAGACTCAAAAACGGCTGAACCGATCGTCGTGAAAATTTGTGAGCGTGTTCTGGGCGATCCAGCGGTGGTTATAGGGGGGTCAGTTCTCCGATGCGATGAGTCCTTCTACCTTGAAAAAATTATTTGAGTGCTCCACCCACGAAAATACGAAAACTCGGGAAAAAATTAAAAAATCCGAAATTCGCAAAATTCACAAACGCCTGAACCGATCGCCGTGAAAATTCAGGGGTGGGTTCTCGGGAGTTGTAGAAAAGCGATGAGGGGGTCGTCGTGCCCGTATGATGGGGATGAGCTCTTTCTCCCTTGGAAATTGAGTACCGGGTTCCTCAAACGCCTGAACCGATCGCCGTGAAAATTCAGGGGTGGGTTCTCGGGAGTTGTAGAAAAGCGATGAGGGGGTCGTCGTGCCCGTATGATGGGGATGAGCTCTTCCTCCCTTGGAAATTGAGTACCAGGTTCCTCAAACGCCTGAACCGATTGCCGCAAAAATTTAGGGGTGGGTTCTCGGGAGCTTCAGGAGGGTCATATGAGGGTCGTCGTTCCCATGTGATGGGTCCTCCCACCATAAAAAAATTATTCGAGTTGTCCTCTCACCGAGAAGCAAAGATTTCATGAAGGGAAAGACGGGAATTCTCAGGATTTCTTATCGGCTGGACCACTATGAGGGGGTGCATTCTCGGGAGCTCCTAAGAAGGCTATCGGGGGTTGCCGTCATCATTGGCCTCTGTCTCTCTACTAATGAATCTCGCTGAAAATTCCTGTAGCCTTGAAGGGTAAAGATTTTCCGGAGAACATATGGAATAAAAGCGGGGACACGGGGGAGTGGGGAGACGGGAGAGTAGGGAAACGGGAAGTAGGGAAACGGGGAAGTGGGGGAACGGAAACGTGGGGAAACGGGAACGTGGGGAGACGGGAACGTGGGGAGACGGGAAAGTGGGGAAACGGGAAACGGGAAAGTGGGGAAACGGGAAAGTGGGGAAACGGGAGAAAGGGGAAACGGGGAAGCGGGGAAGCGGGGAAGCGGGGAAGCGGGGAAGCGGGAAAGCGGGAAAGCGGGGAAGCGGGGAAACGGGAAAGCGGGGAAACGGGAAAGCGGGAAAGCGGGGGAACGGGAAAGCGGGGAAACGGGAAAGCGGGGGAACGGGAAAGCGGGGGAACGGGACGCGCACCCAGAGCACGCGCGACCAAAGCAAGCGCATCGGGAGCCAGCGCACTCGGAGCTAGCGCATGTGCAGTGAGTCTAGCGATACCGAGTCGCCGCGAAGCGGCGACCGGGAGCGCTAGTATTTAATAAGGAAGTTAAATAACAGATTGCGATCTAGGTATCAAAAGAGTACCTGAGCCCACCGAAGATAAATCCCTACGTCCAACGACGGAGGATGTGGATTCACCGGTGAGCCGNAACCTGTTAATGAACTGGTCACCACTTAATCTTTCGA
>NW_003803677.1:7952-14185 GCF_000255335.2 Galendromus occidentalis
CAGCGCATGTGTAGTGAGTCTAGCGATACCGGGAGCGCTAGTCTATGTATATAAAAACGTATGTATGTCTGTTTGTCTGTCTGTATGTCCGGGGTACCCTATAGACTCGAAAACGGCTGAACCGATCGTCGTGAAAATCTAGGAGCGTGTTCTGGGGGATCCAGCGGTGGTTATAGGGGGGTCAGTTCTCCGATACGATGAGTCCTTCTACCTTAAAAAAATTATTTGAGTGCCCCACCTACGAAGATACGGAAACTCGGAAAAAATTAAACAATCGGAAATTCGCAAAATTCTCTAACCCCAGAACCGATCGCCGCAAAAATTTAGGGGTGGGTTCTCGGAAGCTTCAGGAGGGTCATATGAGGGTCGTCGTTCTCATGTGATGGGTCCTTCCACCATAAAAAATTATTTGAGTTGTCCTCTCACCGAGAATCAAAGATTTCATCAAGGTAAAGACGGGAATTCTCAGGATTTCTCATCGGCTGGACCGATCGCCATGAGAAGGTGGATTCTCGGGAGCTCCTAAGAAGGCTATCGGGGGTTGCCGTTATCATTGGCCTCTGTCTCCCTACGAATGAATCTCGGGGAAACGGGAGAGTGGGGAAAAAGGGAAAACGGGGATCGGGAAAGCGGGGTAACGGGAAAGAGGGGAAAGTAGGGAAACTGGGAAAACGGGAAAGCGGGGAAACGGGAGAGCGGGGAAACGGGAGAGCGGGGGAACGGGAAAAAGGGGAAACGGGAAAGGGGGAAATCGGGGAAGCGGGGAAACGGCAAAGTGGAGAAACGGGAGAGTGGGTAATCGGGGAAGTGGGGAAACGGGAAAGTCGGGAAACGGGGAAGTGGGGTAAGGGGAAGTGGGGTAAGGGGAAGTGGGGTAAGGGGAAGTGGGGTAAGGGGAAGTGGGGTAAGGGTAAGTGGGGTAAGGGTAAGTGGGGTAAGGGGAAGTGGGGCAAGGGGAAGTGGGGTAAGGGGAAGTGGGGTAAGGGGAAGTGGGGACACGGGAAAGCAGGGAAACGGGAAAGCAGGGAAACGGGAAAGCAGGGAAACGGGACGCGCACCCAGAGCACGCGCCCAAAGCTGACGCACCCGGAGCCAGCGCACTCGGAGCTCGCGCATGAGTAGTGAGCCTAGCGATACCGACCGGGAGCGCTAGTCATGTATAAAAAAGCTTCAATAAAGACTGACTTCTTTTGAGGAGTAATTTCCTATACCGGTCTGACGCTGCTGCGAGACCTCTTGGACCCGCGAGGGCGCGTGGTGTCCATGTATCTGGAAGGCGAGACGGGTCGGCTCCTGGAGAGCCTGACGCAGCTTCTAGCTTCGGAAAACGAGAGCTTCAGGAAGCAGGTCTTCGAGGGGCTGTCAGGGTCTGACCCAGAGATACCTTCGAGTGCTATATGTAAGTTCTTCCGCCGTTGTGGTCTTCTGAAAATTAGACGGGAACGCGGGCCTAATCGGAAACTCACCAATGATCCAATCTCTTCCGCATTGAAAAGGCCACAGGCCGTCTAGGGAGTGCGAATCGAGAGGGTCCTCTCGTTGTGCAGATGCGGACTTCTCGGTCTGGAAGAAGCCCAAGCTTACCACGTTGCGCAAAAGAGATCAGGCTCGCAACTCGCAACGAATGTGGAATTCAGCACAATCAATCTATTAATGGACTTTCCTGGCACAGTTCGACACATTGCAGGTCCGATCCGCAGCGTCAGCGAGGGGGAACCCGAGCCCGTTCCGAGAACGTCAGGGACGCAGACCGGGAATTTCGTAACGAAAGCCCCCAAAGAAATCGGTATGTACTTCGATTCCTTCCTGGCACTATAATTCTAGAAATGTGTCCGTTCGACACTATTGCTGCAGGAAATTGCAGATTGCTGTGCCTTTTGGCACAGCTGTTCCAGTAAAGAACCTTCCTTGCTTGCTAGAGTGTCGAGATCGGTCTCTTTGGAAAGCTAGAGATAAGAGCTCAAATCTGGGCTTAGGTTCTGGCCACCCATGACCTATCTGGAGATCGCCAATCCCTCCAGGACGCGTCCGATCGATTGCTGTCCGAAGCATCTGAGTGAGTCTTGAATTCCTTCTCGAGCTTTCGGAGGTGACTTATCATTTCGGAGATATTCACATGAGAGCGACCAAGACCACGGTTCAAGGCTTGGTGCTACCCTTCCAGGTGGTTAGTGGTGCGCGCCCCGTTCCCATTGTGATTCCAGAGCTGGCGCGCGAACACCGCCTCGTTTTCGAGCCAAGTACCTATGAAGTACGCCTTGAATTGTTCGAGGAGCAGGAACGCGGGGTGGTCGGCCGAGGGCGACTCTGCCTCGACCAAGCATTGTCAATCTGCGGCAGAGGGACAAGAGCTAGAGCACCGACACTACAGACGAACTTCTTCACAACGGTTTCTTCATAGTGTAAGGATGCAGATTGAAGGCTCGGCGAATCTGCTCTTACGCTCTGGTTTATTCGAGAGACTGTACGTGTTGGCGACCGTCTCCCGGCGTGTTGTTCACACAGGTGATCCACTCTGCACGTCTCATATTTCTCTCTCGCCCACGCATCGACAGACGGAGCGCTCGGCGAAACTATCTGCCACGGCGTCGCCGTGACGGCGATATATCCGAACTCAAGCCAAACCAACGGGCCCGATTACCTGCGCTGATCTCGTCCTCACATTACCCTCCTTACGAAGAAGAACCGCCCCGGTTCTCACTCGCGTGCTCCGGCCGATATCCGTGCTGGGTGGCCGTCTTCCTGACTGAGGTCGAATGGGGTTCGCATTTCTAATTTCCTACAGCTCACTAAAATGGATCCGCGAAGCGTTGTGGCGCTTTCCTTGTTCTACTGGGGTATCTAGGTGACGAGACTGTCGCCTCGTCTTCGATTGGCGCTCCATCTGTAGGGTCGTTCTGCGGATCGATGGCTGTGTCCTCGGCTTGATCAGCTGCCGGGTCGGACGTTATATCGAGTAGATTGGAAGCTGGTTCAGGTGGATCGGGAGCTGGTTCAGGTGGATCGGGAGCTGGTTCAGGTGCTGGATCCGATACTCCCCCGTGTCGGGTTGCAGGCGCTGGCCGCTGAACCATTTTCAGTCTAGTCGAGTGTACGACTTGCGCTTTCGTACGGGGTCCTGGCAGTGTTGCGTGAGGCTCGGGTTCCACGATAAATGTTTCTGGTCCCTTCCGTCTCATTATTTTGAAAGGTCCGAAGTAGGGGCCCTGTAGCTTGTCCGATTGACCTATTTTCCGGAACGGGAAATGTACCCAGACGGGATCGTTTACCTTGAAGGTGTTCATGATGCGTTGAGTGTCGTGGGTAGTCTTTTCAACATCCTTCTCCCTGTCGGCCAGATCCCGTGCCAGCTCTCTGGCCACGAGTATGTTGCGGTGTAGTTTTCGCCGCACTCGTTAGCGCTGATAGTCTTCCGGATCGGCGGAGCGGGTAGGTTTGTGTTGAACGTGGTCTCTGCGTCTCTTCCATGGACCAGAAAGAATGAGGAGAACTTAAGTGGATTTCTGTGGAGCTGTATTATATGCGTGAACGATGAATGGTAGGAGATCGCTTTTGTCATTGTTGGTGTATTTGCTTAGGCAATGAATGATTGTCCTGTGCGTGCGCTCGCAGAGTCCGTTGCACGCTGGTTGATAGGCCGTTGTCTTTCGATGCGATGAGCGGAACCTTTCGTTCACGCATTCGACGATTTCGGATAAGAACGTCTTCCCTCGATCGCTGGTCATTATCCTTGGGGCTCCATGCTGCAGGATCACGTCCTCCACTAGAAATTTTGCGACTTGTTCTGCTGAGCCATCTGGGAGAGCTCTCGCTATAAGGTGCTTTGTCAGGTGGCAAACCGCAGTGGCTACCACCCGGTTCCCTTTGCTAGTTTGGTTGAACGACACAAGATCGACTCCGATGGTGTGAAACGGTGTATTGGGCGTTTCGATGTGTGGGAGTAGACCTACTTTTTCCGGGTTGGTCTTGCGTTGGCATTCCGTGCACCTTCTGACGTGAGCGTCTGCGTCTTTGTAAGCTGACGGCCAATAGTATTTTTGGGTGAGCTTGCCATAAGTTTTTGCGATTCCTTAATGTCCGGACTCTTTCGCAGAATGTGCTGCTTCTAAGGCTTCCTGTCTCATGGGCTTAGGGAGAACGAGTAGTAGGTTGTCGCCGGATCGAGAGAAGTTCCCTCTGTAGATTATTCCTGCAACGATTTCGAAGGTGCAGGTACGTTTAGCGAGATCTCTTATCCGATCCAATGATGTGTCTTCCTGTTGGGCTTGAGCTAGTGATTGAAGTGATACACCGTTAATGGCCGTTGACGTGATTGCCGGATCCTCGAGTCGTGTTCGTTCTCCCGACACGACGGGACGCGGATGTCTGGTGTTTTACCGTCCTCGGGGTATCGAGATAGGCAGTCCGCATCTAGATGTTTCCGTCCCTGTTCGTATACGATGTTGCTGTCAGATTCTTGCAGTTGAAGTGCCCACCTTACCAGCCGACCTCTCAGGTTCTTAGCTGTCAGCAGCTAACAGAGTGCGTGATGGTCGCTCACCACGGTGACCGGCCGGCCGTGAACGTAAGTGTGGAACTTTTTGACTGCCCATACTACTGCCAGGCCCTCTTGATCCGTGGTGGAGTATCTGGACTCCGGTCCTGATAGAGTTCTGCTGGCATAGGCGGTGACGCGTTCCGTTCCTTTGTTGTTCATCTGTGCCGATATCGCTCCAATGCCGTATTCGCAGGCGTCCGTGCGTAGAATCGCAGGTTGGCTTGGATCGAAATGGCCGAGCAGCGGAGGGCTGATCAGTTTTTCTTCAGAGTTCCTGATGCTTGTTGGTGTTCTGTGTCTCAGCGGAATTTGACGCCGTCTTTCTGTGAATCATTGCGAGGAGCTGCTATTTTCGAAAAGTTCTCCATGAATTCCCGGTAGTAGGAGCAGAGCCCGAGGGAGCTTCTTACCGCTTTGTGGTTGACGGGGGTCGGGAAGGAGCGGATGGCACTTGTTTTCGCTGGGTCGGGCAGGATACCTTGGCTTGATACTTCGTGGCCAAGCAATATGATCTTCTTGGCGCCAAAAGGCACTTCTTAAATATTCAGAGAGGGGTAAGCTTGATCTAGTCAACGTAAGATTTCCTCGAGACGTCTATTATGTCCGTTAAGGGTTGAGCCGAAAACACATGGATCATCAAGGTATACTAGACAGCTTTTCAATTTGTGACCTCTGAGCACGTTGTCGATCAGTCTCTCGAACGTCGCGGGGCCATTCGACAGTCCGAAAGGCAGAACCCTGAATTCGAAGAGTCCGTCAGGTGTCGAAAAGGCCGTTCTCTCTCTGTCAGTGCGTTCCAATGGGCACTGGAAGTAACCGGATTTCAGATCGAGTGTAGAGAAGAAGTTGGCGCCCGTCAGGCAGTCCAGTGCGTCGTCGATTCGCGGGAGCGGGTAGTTGTCTCGTTTCGTGACCTTGTTCAGCCCCCTGAAATCGATGCAAAATCTTGTCTCGCCGTTTTTTTTTACTAATCCGATAGGGCTATTCCACGGGCTGGCCGAAGGCTGGATGATCCCGTGTCTCTCCATCGATTTCACTTCCGCTGCTATGTAGTCCCTCTCCGCTGGTGAATACCGTTTTGCATAGCGACTTTTGACAGGAGGGTGGCTACCGGTGTCTATGCTGTGTGTGACCAGATGGGTTTGCCGTGGTGGGGCGTTCCTCTTGGGGATCAGTTGCGGGAATCGTGCGATTATGTCTTTTATATCCCTCCTTTCCTTCTCCTGTAGAGTCTTTTCGATCGCGTTGTCTATTTCTTCTTCAGCGTGAGCGATGCTGTTGGTCTCGAATATCTTCTCAAATGTTATGCTTTTGTCGGTGTGGAGTGAAGCGACCAAAGCATCCTCTTGAAGTGGCAGAATCTCGCTCCGCTGTATAATTTTCAACGATGGTCGATGTTCGTCTTGCTCGCATGCTCACAATCGCCTGAGGGGTCCGAAGGCTTTTCTTTTCGGCCAGGATCGGATTAGGCCTGATGATGAACGTTCTTCCGGCCGCGGCGACGTCACCATGGCTTTGATCTAGTTCTAAATCTACTATTCTGGCTTCGCCCGCTTCGATGACTACGCTCGCTCTCGCTCTCAGTCTGAATCCAGGCGCCGTCGCGCTCTCGTTCTCTATCTCCGGTGCCGACGCGCCCTCGTTCTCTATGTCCGTTGCCGACTCCGGTCCCGTCGTCCGAGGTTCGTTATTGCTA
>NW_003803678.1:0-1509 GCF_000255335.2 Galendromus occidentalis
CCTACCAGCGATCGGCATCTCGGTAGAACTATTCGCTGCCACTCTCGTCGATAGCTGAAATCCAACCTCGGGGGAGACGTCGTGTAAGATCTTCGGTACTCCTGTACCGGCACACGTCGAGAAGGATATCCAGACTCAGCCGAACTGGGTATATAAGGATGACGTCGGTAAAAAGGAGAAACCGTCAATCCTGAAGATCGTAACACCGGTCTGGATGTAGTAGAAGTAGATGTCGACGAAGTAGGACCAGTCGTAGAAGTGGACGGAATGACGGAAACCTCGGAAAGCTCCACCACGCTGTCCTCAGTCGTGAAATTTCGGAATAGAAGAGGCGCGGATTCAAATTCTGGATGAGAACGCTTCGTCACGTTCCCTGCTGGAAGTTGACTCAGTGAAAAATAGCCGAACTGGACAGCTGAGAAAGAATGGAAAATTTTCTGTAACTTCACCCTGAGCCACACTGATGCTCAGTAAGTATTAGTGAATCCCAGAAAATAACTCACTCAGCACAGTCGCTATGAAGAGCGATGTAACCACTAGAATTCCAGCCAAGTTGGCCGAGCTCGAACAGAGCTTCGCGGAGAACACCATTGTCGATCGAGATTTGAATATGCACTGACTGAATCTTAATCGATTGACTCGCGCAGAATTGGAGCCGCTGCGATCGCGCTCTCATGGAACGAGAGCTGTTTATGTTGACCCTCCAGAGCTCTTCTCGAAGACTCCAAAGAGCCGACAAGAGTATCAATAACATTAGCTACATTCTCAGGTTTCAAGTAAAACCACTGATCAACCCCATTTTATCAAATACCTTGAGAACACGTGAGAATCTGGAGTAAATTGAATTACGATAGCTTCTGTAGGTCACCCGAAATCAATGTGCATTCATTTTTTTTTGGGGATGCATCAATTGTTGAAGCAAGTGTATATTTTAGATTGGGCACAAGCCCCAATCATCATCCCCACTCGGTAATCTTGGGGCGTACACAACGCCTCCTCCGGAACAGGCTCGTCTGAGCGCAAGATAACGCAAGCTCCCGCAGCCTTGGAGCTGCAGATTCGCACTCCATCGCCCCGAACACATGAGTCGGAGCTCAACTCGAGCATGACGTCTTGAGACCGCGTTACAGGGTAAACGGTTCGGTCCGGTTCCCACAGGCCTGTATCAATCGAGACATATTATGAGAGAAAAAAAAACCGGGACATCATTGTGGCGATGTAACCCAGTCATCCCGGATACACAGATAAACGACTCAACGTCTCAAAAATCGAGGCTTCGAGATTACCTTTCAACATGCCCATGATCAGAGCAAGGAGCAGTAGCACCATCAATAGGTACTTCAGCAACGCCCACAGCCGGCTTCCAAGGATCACTCCCAACAGGTAGGATAAATGGGACGCCGAGCTGTGCTCACCACTGGTTGAGGAGGTTCCACGTTCCTCATCACACGCAGGTGCGGTGGGGGTTTCAACACAGACCAGTCCAACGGCTGCGCTTAGATGGGACTT
>NW_003803679.1:0-1140 GCF_000255335.2 Galendromus occidentalis
AGAGTGTGTCGCCTGGGAGAGGAGGAGCGCTAGCAGCTCAGAGCAGCATGGAGCGCAGCTCCACCGAGACCGACGAAGAGAGTGTCGCTTGGGAGAGGAGGAGCGCAGGCAGCACAGAGCAGCATAGGATACCGTCTCACAAGCCAGAATCGCAGGAGCCAGAACCGCAGAAGCCAGAATTCTCAGAAGCCAGAAATCTCAGAGGCCGGAACATTGGCTCAAGGTTGGTCGGACTTGTGCCGCCTCGACGCAAAGCCCAGCTTGACTTGCGGGCGGGGCCCCCATGTATCAATGCTCGATAAACCTTCAAGCTCACTGGAGGAAAGAATCAAAATGATCACGGATGCATTGCATTCCTACCCCGCTCACTGAGGGGATCTTATATTAGTAGAGTCATCTCTGAGGTTCTACTTCTTAAAACTGGAAGCGACGCTAAAAATGTATTTCATCAGAGTCTTCGCTCCGGTCTCAAACTCATTCGCCCGGCGGATCAAACGATCGTTCGAGGAGTTATGCCTCAATTTCGATTCCAGAGCCGCAGCCACTCTCGCACTTCGCGAGGATCCAGATTTGAGATGCAGATTCGTTTTTCTGTGGTCAGGCAGCGATGGGGAACGGCGAACTCTGGCTCGCGGGAACTCTGGCTTTGGCGATTCTGGCTTCCGGTAGTGAACCAGGGCTGAAGATTTTCCGCGGAAATTCGTGGCCTCCATTGGAACTCTATGAGGAGTAGCCGGAAACCGCGAAAATTCGCGCTAGAATGGCGGTCCGCGAAAAGCCTTCAGCCCTAGTGATTAGTAACACATCCTGAGAGAAAGGTACGTCGCGGGCTCGAAACCGAGTTCGAGAAGGACGATTCGAGAGAGGAGGCCGACTGTTTCGTCCCAACAGTCAAGCCAAAGAAGAGATTGTTGTGCGGAGATACGAGGTGAGGGAAAGCCCACCCTGAAGGTACTTCGCGCCGAGTTGCAATTACGGCAGATATCGGGGAGGCTTTCCCATGGTATGAAATAACGTAGAGCGATCCGACAGTTTTGCGCTTGGGGAGGCCATTGGGAATCTCGGATGACTTAGCGACACCCATCAGAGGGATATGGTTGTGAACCATAGTTGTCATGCGTGTTCNGATCTGTTCGTCGT
>NW_003803680.1:0-5497 GCF_000255335.2 Galendromus occidentalis
GAGATTTCATCTCCGATGTTTGGATTATGTTCTCATTCGCATCTATCACTTGGATCTGCCTTGGAATTTTCTTCTCTCCCTTTCTGACGTGGTCCCAGAATGCTTTTGCTCTTGCTTGCCTGGGGGCGCCCATGATTCGATCGTGTATTTCACGATCTTCTATTTCGAGCAGACGAGCAACTTCGTTTCTAATGGCATCTTGTGCTTGTCTGTATCGTTGCATTGCCTCCGCGACGCCTCTTCCAGTGCGTCTTGCTCTCCTCCGAGCCCGATTCTGTTCTTTCCTGAGCCTCGATAGTCTCGATAGCTCTGGAGAGGTAAGAGATTTTTTCGGGTTTAGAGTCACGAGTTTCGTATTCCGGGTCATAGCCTCCTGCATGATTTTTCTCAGATCCTTGTAATCTAGTTGATCGAACCTTGGCTTCCAAGATTTCCGAAGCCATTTCGGCTGCTTTTTGGGACCCTAGAATTCTCACTCGTACCTTCTCTGACCGAGCCTTCATTTTTGATTTACCTATATGTATGGTAATCAAATGATGGTCGCTCCAGTGTAGGATTTCTTTCTTTTCGTCTATGTGCATGTCTCTAACGTCTCTGTATGCGAGGGAGTTGCATAGCACGTAGTCCAGTGTAGAGGAAATTCCGCCTTGTAGTCTTGTGGTTTTTCCGCTACACTTCTCTGTCAGGTTTAGAATCGTGAGGTCGTTCTTGTCGGCTAGATCCAGGAGGAGTTTGCCGCGACCGTCGAGTCTCCTGTCGAATTGTGGGAGGTGGGCGTTTATGTCGCCTGCCACCACGATTCTACTACCCTTTTTTTGTGAGTTCGAATAGTTTCTCCAATCTCATTGAATTGGTCTCTATTCGCCCGGTTAGTAGTAATTGCTGCGTATACTGATATGATGATCCAATATTGACCTTCTATATCAATCCCTATGGCAATGAAGTCGTTCCCTTTGTGTGTCCAGTGAATTTCACCCATGTTGGACCGGATGAGTATCCCGGTTCCACCAGATGACTTACTACCAGACGGGCCGTTTCGTTTGCTTCCGAGGAATGTGAACCCCTCCATTGGTGGTGGTTCTTCCAGATTCATGAGATTCGTTTCAGATAAGAGTAGGATATCGTAGTTGCTCGATTCACCCCCTCTCTGTTTATCCAGTAAATCCTGCCTGAGGCTTCCCCATTTGACAGCATTATTTCCCCCTTATATTGAAAACACCAAGTTTGAAAAAAATCGACAGTTGTTTATTGACCTGGCTTGGTGTCTTCGAGGGGGAGTCTCGCTGTCATTCCTTCTTCTTTAGAGCGCTTTCAAGGGATGCCAGTATTTCGGTTTCCCTTGTCGTCTTATCCGGGCGCGGTGTGGATGTGAGGTGTTGAGGCCCAGCCTCCCTCCTCGTGCCGGATGTGCCTGGACGATCGCTCTGGCTCCGGTTGTCGTGTCGGCTCTGCCAAATGGTCGTTGCTTCTTCTTCTCGTCTTTCCCGGAGTCCATCGATGTTTCGCCTCTGTTTCTCTTCCAGCCGGCTTCCCTTGGGACGTCCGGCCTTTGGAAATGAGGACGCGATGGCTTTTCCGAGCGTCCGAAGCTCGGCGCGCTGCGAGTGAGATGGGTCGTCTTGTTGTCGCCCTTGCTCTCCCGACTTCGCGTTCGGCTGTCGACTTTTATCGGAGGGTTGAGTCTCCTCGTCTTGGGCCTTGGCGTCTGTGTCGGGTTTACCTCGCAGCTTGCCCAGGATCTCCGCCAGCTGGTTTTCGAGGTCAGCTTCTGTGATATCTAGATGTCCGGCAATTGCTCGGCCCATCCTGATCATGGCTTCCACTCTGCCAGCGGTTGCCCACCCTTTGTCGTCAATGTACTTAGGGTTTCTTAGGACATATCGTAGGTCGATATTCTCGGTGGATGGGATGCCCTGCAGTAGATTCTCCATGAACATTGACTGTTCATAATCTTTCGCATCCACGTTGGGAGTTGCGTAGATTATCTGGGCTACTTTATCGAGCTTATTCAGGTCGGAGATTGCATTGGTTGCCTCTCGGACCGCCTCATATCTGTTGTATGAGGGGTACAAGAGAGTTCTCAAACCTCCCCACACGAGCATCGTCATTGGACTGGGCGACTCTATCCTCTCGATGTCGGCTGCTGCCTTTTGGCATAGCCTTTTGATCGAGTCGACAGGGTGCTTCCTTCATTTGAAACCCTTGTGGTTGTTGAGTATTTTATTGAGGGATAGTTCTGCCGGTATGAGTTCCGCGCAGTGGCGGTCCATCATCAGCACCAGCGTCGGGCCCAAATAGGCCTCCCGCGGCGCCGGCGTTCTGAACTCCACTGGTGTTTTCTGGATGGCCTCTTTCATCTGATTTTCCAGATGAGCCATTTGGGCTTGAAGAGCCACAATTCGTGCAGCCTTGGCCGCTATGTCGCCATCCCTGGCCTTTATTTCGGCTTCCTGCCACCCCATAAATGTGAGTGCGGCTGACCGTTCCCTGTAGAGAGCTTGCCTCAGTAAACATTCGTGGCATTTTAGCAGAATTGAATCATTGGGGTTCGTTTCTGAGCCTTCCAACGTTTCCCTGCATTTGTCACAGATGTCGAATTCGGGGCCGTCTTGAAAACGAATCTCACAATGATCCGCAGTACTTCCGGCGCCCTGCCGCGAATCATCCAGGAGCTCGAATCCAACAACATGCCGCTCGTCGACGCGGTGAACCTCATCGACGATTTCAAAACAGAGTTTCTGAAAATCAGGAGAGGCCGGCTGGTCGACATTCGAGACAAGCTGTCCCGAGTTTTCAACAAGAACGAGGGCCTCAAAGAACTGAGAGCGATCGCCCTTCTCTTACAAGGCGACGTGAGCGACAACTCCGCACCACTGAGCGCAACGTACTCGTCAGACGAGCGCTCTCGATTCAAATCTGCGCCTTTCGTGTCGCTTGAAGTCGGGCGGTCGTTTTCAAGATACAAAGCGTTCCTCAGCGACAATCGCAGAGGGTTCGAATTCTAGAACATGAAAAAGTACGTGGTTGCTCTCTGCAACCAGTGAGTAGAAAAAAAAAAAATGATGAAAAGAGCTTCTTGCCAATCTTACCCAACAATGCCGCGTTCTCTCTTGTAGTGATCTGCAGTCTGAATCCGAATCGGTTCCGCACACCTCATGGGGGTTTCAGGACATGTTTGCGTGCCTCTGCATATTTCCGCATATTCCTGCATATTCCTGCATATTTCCGCATATTCCTGCATATTTCCGCATATTCCTGCATATTTCCGCATATTTCCGCATACTTCCGCATATTCCTGCATATTTCCGCATATTCCTGCATATTTCCGCATATTCCTGCACGCATGCATATGCGCATATGCATTTGCATGAAGTTTCCTCGTCACCATTTGAAGTGAATCGAGAGACTGGAAGAGATGTTGAAGAACTCTGAGGAAATGAGAAATCGGTTTCTTGAGGCCAGACATCAGGAGAGAGATGAGACTGAATTTTTGTGCCATCGTCTAGCCGACATTAAGCATCTCAGTGAGGATGCCGAGAAAGAGGGGGAGAAGCCCGAGAAGACTCTTGAAAGAATCGAGGGTGTTTTGAGAAGATCGGGAGGACACTATGCCCGATGTTGGATGTTAGAACAACGTTTATTTTTAATTAAACCGCCACGTCATCCCTTTCCTTCCCTCTTCACAGCGTCAGGCCTGATTCACCCTCGCCTGTCTCAGGCGTGGGTGCGCGCTTTCGTACTTTTTCTGGGATGAGAATGAACTTAATTTCCAGGTGGCGTTTTCGCGTCGTGTTAGTTCGGCACTAGCGGTTGGTTCATTGAATTCGAACTTTCATCTTCTTGCTGATTAGAAGGAATAGCCTCAGTTGTGGGTAGATACGGATCATCTACCACATTGTTAGGCACTCTCTCATCTCTCAGCGTAGAAATTCTTTCTATGAGTTTTCTCATTGAGAAGAACGATGTTAACGCCAGTGAAGCGATCGCCTTGAGTAGTTCTGCGGGCACCTCCTGATGTTAGAACATTTTCAACATACAGGCTTCCATCCTGATCGACCACCTATATCGCCGCTGATTCGAGAGAGATTCCGCTTGTTTTATCGTCATACCCCCCTTTGCTGGAAATGCTTTGTATCTGTTCTAAAAGAAAAATGAAGAATTTTGATCCGATATCTTGCTAATCCGTATTTTTGATCTATTAACGAGATTACGGAAAAACAGAATGAGACCATCTGAGCCTGATCAAACGAGTCCTCCTTCTATTGATGAGCATCCCGGAATCAGACTGATCCCCGGCTCAGATAAAGCAGGAAAGAATAGTTCGGATACTGTGCTCCTCACCGTCTCCGCCAGGAGATTCACGGTGCTGAAGCATGAACATCATCATCGACGCCGCACAGCTGGACATGTGTTCCATGGAAAAAGGAACAAACCTGGAAATTCTCTCCGTGGCGTACCTTCGCCGATGGGAAACTCGCGGAGGTCGCTCTGCAATCATCTCGTAGAGACTCCGCCAATCGAGACAGTTTCCCTCATTCACGAAACAGAGTTCAATCTTGAATTCGGACATCTCACGGGAAGATGTGGAGATTTCATGGGACGGTCTCCAGATCGCATATAGAGCAATTCAGAGGTCGAAAGCCGGGGCTTCCGCGGATCGCGGGCGAGTCTTTTGTGACAACTCTTACCCTCTGATTCTTCCGGTGCGAGAGAGTCAGTTATTTTCTGCGCGGTGGATCTAGCCTCAGTTCAAATCCTTCGATTCGATTTGAAGTAGAGTCGAGAGTTGCGGAGAGACACGCTCTCGAATCGTCCCATCGCAGCTATCCGAAGGAGAGAAGGTTTTTTTCTGTTTTAGTAGAAGTATATTACGGTGGGCCTGAGTAGAAAAACTCGAGACTGCTGAGCGCCTAGAGAGGACGTCGCCTCCGTGGAATCTGGAGCCGCTGTTTCCGAATGCTGGATTTCGGCTTCGATGAAGGTATCATAATTCATCATTGAGCTCCGGGACGCTGTCGGGCCGAAGCTCTTCCTAAAGTCTGATCACGCTCTGCGGTTCCTGCCGAGAGTCTCCACGCGTGAAAGCATCCTCTCCTCCGGCTCCGATCCGATGTTTTGTTGATATCGACTCTCCTTCAATTCTCGAATTATTCCACCAGGTGTCGCTGTGGATTTCTTCTTCCCCTGAAACAACAGACGGATTGCAATCACGAAGTTCGAAATGAATAATTTCAGCGATCTCTCTGAATCGATCGGATCTATAGCGTCCGAAACGGAAGCCCCGGACATCACTTTCATCGCTGAGGCAGAATCTATATGCGCGCACAAAAGCATTCTCGCTTCATCATGCGAATACTTCAGGTAGGTGCATGTTTGATTCATCCCAAGGTAACTTGTTACTCATCGTTAGCATCCGTTCACACGACCCTATCATTTTATGTGATCCCATTATATCAATCATTCATTCAAGCGCGCTTCCCGAGAGTGATCGGAATCC
>NW_003803680.1:5517-6698 GCF_000255335.2 Galendromus occidentalis
TGGATCAGTATAATCCATCGCCCCAATGGATTCCGTCACTATTTGCAAAAACTGTATTTCGAGCCGAAAATCGTAAGGTTTGTTCGACTCCAATGTCAGTCTTCTCCGAGACCGGAAATCGGAGCCCTGTCGGAATTCAAGGCATCTCACATAGAGCTCGTCGGTTTTACCTTTGACGGGTACTACGCCCCGGCGAAAAATGTAGCTTCATTCAAGTCAGGAGCTCTGATCGATCGATGCTCGAAAGGGCGCAACGAGATGATTGGTGGGACGTCCACAGACGATCTTGCTGGTTCGGGCTGGACCGAGCATGAAATCGGTGGCGAGCCGATCTCCCTCCAATTGCCGCAGCCGAACGCGGTGAACATCATCGAGATGCAGCTTCCAGAGGAATACGTACAGCAATACGCCTACTACCTCGAGACCTCTACAGATAACGAAAATTGGATCGAAGTCATAGAACGCAGCGCTGACAATTCATTGCGAAGATTCGAGTTTCCGACGCGGGCGGTCAGCTTCATCAAAGTCGTGAGTACAGCATCTCCGGATAACCAGGTGCGTGATTTGTTTGGAATGGAGCCAGTTTGGCACCAAGTTTTAAGTTTTCCCCGGTCCGTCACAGAATCTCAAGGCTACTGCGTAGCAAGTTCTTTTGTTCTTGTAATTGAGCAGAACTCCAGAAGTTATAATCGGCAGAGTAGGGTAATAGTACCAGTTATGGGACACTTCAGTATTTTTCCATGGAAGTCTTCCTAATTATGGAACACCCAGACACTCAGGAACCAGTTATGGGACTCTCCGGGACCAATTATGGGACAGTTCTAAAAGTCAGCCTAAGAGGAGCGGCCGTATGCGCCAGTCTTGATCTCCGGACTTATGCTATATAACCGAGAACCACGTCAGTCCGAATCCCCTATTGTATTGGTATTCGGGAAAGCTCCGTCGTTTCTAAACCTCGAAAGTGCCGCCCTGTGTTTTCTAGCGGCTTTCCGATCCCTATGTTTTCATTTTGATCGCAGAGCCAATCAGATTCACCGTCGTTGAAAATGAACCAAGTTATTTGAAATTGAGAGGAGTCGATGTTCAGAAAAACGAAGGTTCTTTATCGAATTCGCTCCGTTGAAGGATAACAAATCAATGATAGATCAGATAGCAAATATCCATTAGCCAATAGCATTGAT
>NW_003803680.1:6718-20026 GCF_000255335.2 Galendromus occidentalis
CCGATGATACGAATTCAATACTTGGTCGTCTTCGTACTACGAACCCGATAATTCTTTCGGAAGATGGCAGTAATTATCTTGCATGGAAAACTGTCATGGAGTTCAATCTTCGTCAAGAGACTGATTGTTGGGACGTCACTGAAGGGACTTTAAATCCCAGTGCCGAGGCAACGTCTGCCGAGACGAAGAGATATAACAAGGCAAACAACGTTGCAAAACCCATGCTCATAAATTCCGTCCACCCGAACATAGTTCTCGATCTGTTCTTCAAGACTATCGGAACGCAAACTGCAGCAACAATCAGGAAAGCAATCCATGGCAAATTCCAAAAACAATCTGGTATTCTCAAGCATCAGATCATGACTAGCTTCATCTCATTCAGATATAATACTTCAGAAACTGCAAGCAAAAATATCAGCAGATTCAAGCAAATTCTAAATCGCATGTCTGATGTGAATATCTCAATGAATAATTCGCTTAAATGTGCGAAATTGGTAGACAGTTTGCCATCGGATTGGGAAGGATTGAAGCTTTCTTGGGGTGCGAAAAAGGAAAGTGAGCAGTTGCCAACACTTCTCTACGAGATGATTCTCGCCGAGTCTGCCCGACGAAACGAGAATAACGTCGACCACACCGAAGCTCTCTTCTCACGAATGAGAATTAGGAAACGCGGTTTTCGACAGACTCGATTCAGTGGAAGCTCAGGAAAGAGACCGAACTCCAAGTGGAATCGCCGACAGACCACCAATGTCGTGACCAATGATACTGAAATCACCTGTTATGATTGCGGGAGAAAAGGTCACCCAAAGTGGGATTGTCATGCGAAGAGAAGCCCGAAGAAAAAGGTTAGCGTTAATAATGCTGAAGCATTCCTTGCCCTATACGCTAACCTGAGTACGAGTGAAAAAAAACAGTTTGTGGTGGATTCTGGTTTATCCGCCCACATTGTAAATGGCAAGCGATGGTTTGTCATGTACGAGAAATTCGCGACATCTCGAGAAGTCAAATTGGGGGGAGCAGGTTCTCTACATGCAGAAGGATCAGGCACAATCCGTTTGACTGTTCGCAAAAATGACCGTGCGCTGGATCTTGAGCTCAACAACGTTCTCTTTGTGAAAAGAATGAGAAGAAATCTGATTTCCGTCAGTATGTTAGCTGACGATGGTTACGTTGTCACATGTGACTCGACAGGCCCCACCATCTCTCAAGGTGATGGATCAATTGTAACCGACCGGTCGAACGATTTATACATATTGAAAGCCTCTAATGAAATAGAAGAAAAACCCCCGAGTGGTGAGTGCCTCAATTTGGACATCGGTTCCAAGACACCCAAGATAAGCCCAATGTTCGCTCATAAGACGCTAGCGCATCTGATCAAGAAAAAGGTCATCCGCAGTACTTTCGGCGCCCTGCCGCGAATCATCCAGGAGCTCGAAACCAAGAACATGCCGCTCGTCGACGCGGTGAACCTCATCGAGACAAGCTGTCCCGAGTTTTCAACAAGAACGAGGGCCTCAAGGAACTGAGAGCGATCGCCCTTCTCTTACAAGGTGACGTGAGCGACAACTCTGCACCACGGAGCGCAACGTTCTCTTCAGACGAGCTCTCTCGATTTAAATCTGCGCCTTTCGTGTCGCTTGAAGTCGAGCGGTCGTTTTCAAGATACAAAGCGTTCCTCAGAGACAATCGCAGAGGGTTCGAATTCTAGATCATGAAAAAGTACGTGGTTGCTCTCTGCAACCAGTGAGTGAATCTATATACATAAGAATGGAAGTCCACAGAAATCCCGTTGTGTCGTATGGACTCTATTAATATTGAACACATACTCTAGATATTTTAAGAGGACCTTCAGAAGTCTCCCTGGTACCTCCCCGGCACACGAGATCCACGATGCCGCTTCTAGATTTTACACATTCAACGATTTTACGTGATTTTTCCCTACTTCGTTGTTGTTGACGATGGATTTTTTCCCTACTTCGTTGTTGTTGACGATGGATTTTTCCCTACTTCGTTGTTGTTGACGATGGATTTTTCCCTACTTCGTTGTTGTTGACGATGGATTTTTCCCTACTTCGTTGTTGTTGACGATGGATTTTTCCCTACTTCGTTGTTGTTGACGATGGATTTTTCCTTACTTCGTTGTTGTCGAAGATGGATGATGATGCTCGATGCTGCTCATGAGTCACTACGAATACCTGATCTCGATTCTTTGGCTCCTTCGGAATGGGTGGAAGGGCTCCTTCAGAATGGGCGCTTCCTTCGATCAGGCATAAACTAGAAGCGGCTCGAAATCATCTCGGAGACGGAGAGCACCAAAAGATCACGATCTCGAAAGCCGAGTAGGTACGCTTGAACGTTACGAGGGAAGCGCCCATTCTGTTCCATACGACACAACGGGATTTCTGTGGACTTCCATTTTAATGTATATAGATCAACTTAGTGAAGTTTATTGGAGTGCAAGATTGTTTTCAGGCTCCTTCGGAACGGGTGGAAGACAAGACGGCTTTCTGGAGCCCTCTCTGTGGGTGGGGGATCATTTTCAGGATTTTCAGAACAGTAAACAACCCTCAAAGCGGGTTGGTAACGGTTATCAGGTATCCTCAGAGCAGGGGAAAATCTTTCTCAAGTTCCTTCAGAATAAGTTCCCTCAGAGCGGGTGGGCAACGGGTCCTGCATCGAACTTTCGCTTAGTAAGACATTTCCCTATACGGAAAAGCAGGGTATCGGGAAAGCGGGGAAACGGGAAAACGGGGAAACGGGAAAGTGGGTAAACGGGAAAGTGGGGAAACGGGAAAGTGGGGAAACGCGGAAACGGGAAAGCGGGGGAACGGGAAAGCGGGGAAACGGGAAAGCGGTGAAACGGGAGTTAGACTTATCGCGAGTCACCATTTTCGCGAACCTTTCAATCGCTGAGTTGCTCTAAAAAGAGTTATAGTTTTGGTAGAAGTATATTACGGTGGGCCTGAGTAGAAAAACTCGTGACTGCTGAGCGCCTAGAGAGGACGTCGCCTCGGTGGAATCTGGAGCCGCTGTTTCCGAATGCTGGATTTCGGCTTCGATGAAGGTATCAAAATTCATCATTGAGCTCCGGGACGCTGTCGGGCCGAAGCTCTTCCCAAAGTCTGATCGCGCTTTGCTGTTCCTGCCGAGAGTCTCCTCGCGTGAAAGCATCCTCTCCTCCGGCTCCAATCCGATGTTTTGTTGATATCGACTCTCCTTCAATTCTCGAATTATTCCACCAGGTGTCGCCGTGGATGTCTTCTTTTCCTGAAACAACAGACGGATTGCAATCACGAAGTTCGAAATGAATAATTTATGCGATCTCTTTGAATCGATCGGATCCATAACGTCCGAAACGGGAGCCCCGGACATCACTTTAATCGCTGAGGCAGAATCTATGTGCGCGCACAAAAGCATCCTCGCTTCATCATGCGAATACTTCAGGTAGGTGCATGTTTGATTCATCCCAAGGTAACTTGTTACTCATCGTTAGCATCCGTTCACACGACCCTATCATTTTATGTGATCCCATTATATCAATCATTCATTCAAGCGCGCTTCCCGAGAGTGATCGGAATCCATCGATACCGAAAATTATTCTCCTCTTCCAGAGCTCTCCTCCTGGGAGGTCTGAGGGAGGCCTCAGAGAGCGTCATAACTCTCGATAATGCTTCCGTGAGAGCATTCAAGGTTGTGCTGAAGTACATCTACGCTCGACAGCTGGATCTGCAATCGATGGATCTTGAAAGCAGCTTGGACGTCCTATGCTTGGCTCCAGAAAATGGAAACATCGATTCGCGAGAACCTGGGAGGAATTCTGTCAGCAGATACAGTCTTAGAGATCTACGAGACCCTCGCGCGTCTTCAACTTGAGCACCTGCGAGAATCTTGTTTCGACTTGATGGATCAAAATCCTGGAGCAATTCTAGGGAGTGATCCGTTTTCGACCTCAGAAGCAAGCACCTAGTGCCGGATTCTATCACGCGACTCCTTCTGTGCGGAAGAGATCGATATTTTCAAGGCAGTGGCTCGTTGGTGTGAGACGAATCCTGACCAAGAAGACCAGGCTGAAGTTCTGAATCAAGTCCGACTACCGCTCATCGCGACAAAGAAACTCGTGACTAATAACGACGGATCGTTTGATTGAGGCCATCCAGATGCGGGAGAGTCACTCGGCAGATGTGCCCATGAGGGGTATCTTGACAAAAGAGCAAAATCTGGCCACGAGTGAGCACGGAGCTAAGAGGCTCCTTATAGGAGTGGACTCCGACCTTTTCGCTTTCCCGGAATCCTACGTGCTGTGCTCCAGCAGAGACATGCCCACGGATGACTCCTTCATTGATACTCCCGATCAAGGAGCGTTCACAGTTGCGCTAAAAAAGCGTACTTCGTGAATCACCTATCCTTTCAATTCGATAGTAATTCTGCGGACTTCGGGTTTAATGTCGAGATCTCGACCGAATTCGAAAACTGGATCAGTATCATCCATCGCCCCAATGGATTCCGTCACTATTTGCAAAAACTGTATTTCGAGCCGAAAATCGTACGGTTTGTTCGACTCCAATGTCAGTCCTCTCCGAGACCGGAAATCGGAGCCCTGTCGGAATTCAAGGCATCTCACATAGAGCTCGTCGGTTTTACTTTTGACGGGTACTACGCCCCGGCGAAAAATGTAGCTTCATTCAAGTCAGGAGCTCTGATCGATCGATGCTCGAAAGGGCGCAACGAGATGATTGGTGGGACGTCCACAGACGATCTTGCTGGTTCGGGCTGGACCGAGCATGAAATCGGTGGCGAGCCGATCTCCCTCCAATTGCCGCAGCCGAACGCGGTGAACATCATCGAGATGCAGCTTCCAGAGGAATACGTACAGCAATACGCCTACTACCTCGAGACCTCTACAGATAACGAAAATTGGATCGAAGTCATAGAACGCAGCGCTGACAATTCATTGCGAAGATTCGAGTTTCCGACGCGGGCGGTCAGCTTCATCAAAGTCGTGAGTACAGCATCTCCGGATAACCAGGTGCGTGATTTGTTTGGAATGGAGCCAGTTTGGCACCAAGTTTTAAGTTTTCCCCGGTCCGTCACAGAATCTCAAGGCTACTGCGTAGCAAGTTCTTTTGTTCTTGTAATTAAGCAAAACTCCAGAAGTTATAATCGGCAGAGCAATTATATTTCACAATACCTGGAACTTATCCAGATGGGTGAGGGTTTTCCATGCCCATATATAAGCACCAATAAAGCTTGCTGAGTACCGATAAGATTACGCAGACCTGGGTGCTCTGCCCTCTCATTGAACACCACTACAAGCGTGTGTGTTTCTTTCGTATCAGTCATTCCGTAAAGTATCAGTGTCCAGAAAACCACCCTCAGTCCACTGTGCTAGCAGCAGGAACCTGAGCCTTCGAAATCTAATAGCGTTATCAGCACGAGCGACTCCTGAGGTACGCAAGGACACCAGACTCGATTAACTCGAGTGAGTATAACTTCGAAAATTTTTCTACGTAGGGGACTCCGGAATGCCCTCAGCAATTGATGCTGGAACGGCCGGGTCTGACGGCTACAATGCAGGTGGTAAACCTCCGAGTGCCGATCAGAAAGGACCCGCCGATGATACGAATTCAATACTTGGTCGTCTTCGTACTACAAACCCGATAATTCTTTCGGAAGATGGCAGTAATTATCTTGCATGGAAAACTGTCATGGAGTTCAATCTTCGTCAAGAGACTGATTGTTGGGACGTCACTGAAGGGATTTCAAATCCCAGTGCCGAGGCAAGGTCCGCCGAGACGAGGAGATATAACAAGGCAAACAACGTTGCAAAACCCATGCTCATAAATTCCGTCCACCCGAACATAGTTCTCGATCTGTTCTTTAAGACTATCGGAACGCAAACTGCAGCAACAATCTGGAAAGCAATCCATGGCAAATTCCGAAAACAATCTGGTATTCTCAAGCATCAGATCATGACTAGCTTCATCTCATTCAGATATAATACTTCAGAAACTGCGAGCAAAAATATCAGCAGATTCAAGCAAATTCTAAATCGCATGTCTGATGTGAATATCTCTATGGATAACTCGCTCAAATGTGCGAAGTTGGTAGACAGTTTGCCATCGGATTGGGAAGGATTGAAGCTTTCTTGAAGCGAAAAAGGAAAGTCAGCAGTTGCCAACACTTCTCTACGAGATGATTCTCGCCGAGTCTGCCCGACGAAACGAGAATAACGTCGACCACACCGAAGCTCTCTTCTCACGAATGAGAACTTGGAAACGCGGTTTTCGACAGACTCGATTCAGTGGAAGCTCAGGAGAGAGACCGAACTCCAGGTGGAATCGCCGACAGACCACCAATGTCGTGACCAATGATGCTGAAATCACCTGTTATAATTGCGGGAGAAAAGGTCACACAAAGTGGAATTGTCATGCGAAGAGAAGCCCGAAGAAAAAGGTTAGCGTTAATAATGCTGAAGCATTCCTTGCCCTATACGCTAACCTGAGTACGAGTGAAAAAAAACAGTTTGTGGTGGATTCTGGTTTATCCGCCCACATTGTAAACGGCAAGCGATGGTTTGCCTAATGTTCGCTCATAAGACGCTAGCGCATCTGAACAAGAAAAAGGTGATTACCACTCTCAAGAGAGAAGGCTTGGAATACAACGACGACATGGATGTGTGTCTTTCCTGTGTCCAAGGAAAACAGCATCGGGCAAGTTATCATTCAAAACAAATCAATGCATTGGCTCGATCCAAAGGTTATCTCCATAGTGACCTTTGCTCTCCATCTGAGGTGTCTCTCGGAGGATCTAAGCATTTCATGTGCATTCTCGTCGATTACAGCGACTACAGGGAAACATACTCCCTGAAGACCAAGGGCGAGGCGGTAGACGCGCTATGACATTATCTTGCATTGTTCCGTAATCACAATGGTTTGGATGTGAAGAATTTCCATTCAGACCAAGGAGGCGAATTCAAGAATGCTGGAGTAAAAGCACTTCTGGATGAGATTGGAGCTACTCAGAGCCTCAGAGCTATAGCTGTGCATACACGCCTCAACAGAATGGAGCGTCAGAAAAATCAAATCGCACATCACTTGATTTGGCTAACAATAAGTCATCTCTGATTGAGGCCAATCTTCCGAAGTCACTCTGGGCAGAAAGCATCGCCACCTAAAGTTCTCAATATGGTCACCATTTGTGAGAGAACCAATAAGACCGCCTATGAGACAATGCTCAACCGAGAAGGTCATCTCTCAAGGCTCTTCCCATTCGGATCTAAGTGTTTTGTGCGTTAACACAGGCCTGGAAGGAAGAAATTAGATCCCCGTGGAAAGGAAGCGATCTTGGTCGGATACTGTGATCAGGGAAGAGGATATAGAGTTCTCCATCCAGATACACAGACAATCGAAGCGACCAAAGATGTCGTCTTTCCGAAGAAAAGAATATTCGAAGAAGAGAAAACAGATGGAAATGCTACAAATGACGAAGCCGAGACGCCGCAGAATGAGGATGTTTTCAAAGAGGGTGAACAGCCAGAAGCTGTTGAAGCTACACGTAGTTCGGCGAAAGGCGCCACCCTCAACGGAACAGAAAGCTCGGAAGCCTGGGCATCGATTCGTCCGGCATCGACTAGTCTCGGCATCGAGTTGTCCCGGCATCGAGTTGTCCGGCATCGATTCGTCTGGCATCGAGTTGTCCCGGCATCGACTTGTCCCGGCATCGAGTTATCCGGCATCGACTTGTCGGCATCGAGTTGTCATGTACCGGAAACTGCCTCCGTCGAAATCGGAATGGGAGTGTCGCATGAGCGCAGTAACAGTCGATTCTCGGAATTGCGTTCATCCGTTGAGTAGTAAGCACGTGTCCGCGAGACCGTTGCTGTGAAATTTGGAAAATTCTCAAGTTAGAGTGTGTGAGTCAAGTTCCGCCTGTCAGAAGAAATGGGAGGTTTTGATAGTGTACAGCTGGATCAATTGAAAAGCCTGCTTGATGCTAAGTTCAAGGAGATCACTCGTGAAATCAACACGCACGTGGACAGCAGAATCGACCCGCTCGTTAAAGAGCTCACGTCTCTCCGAAATGAGAACAGACTACTCAAAACCAGACTCCTCCAGCTGGAAACCTCCGCCTCCAGGAACCAGGTGGAGATAGTGCGTATGCTGACTGAACCGAAAATCCCCGAGGAGGAGGTTGTGATGCGCCTTGCGAAAACGGCCGGTATGGCTTTAACTGAAGAAGCCTTGTATTCAGCATATCGAGGTGGTCGCCCGAAGGAAAAGGACGGTTATGGAAGCCAAACGATTATCGCCGAGTTCTGTCATCCTTACTTATGCGAGAACTTTTTGGCCTCAATGAAGGCTCATAGGATCTCAAAGAGCGGACTCGACACCAAAATGATCTCCACCAGAGTTCGGCAAGCACTCCCCATATACGTCTCGAGGAGAGTTCCACGTGAGTTGAAGCGACTGAGTAGGCTAACAATGCAGAAGAAAGCCGCGCTAAACTATGAATTTTGTTGGATCAGTCAAGCTGGGAAGCTCTGTGTGAAGAAGAACAAAGATAGTCCAGTCTCCATCATCCTATGCGAAGAAGACATCCAACGCCTCCAATGAATCACCGTCGCTCCGTGAGCACAAATTGATCCGGTCGTCAGCAACGGCCATCAAACAACTGTTACTATTCAATCATATTCTTCGAATCTATTCTAGGATAAGTAGAGATATGTTTTCCCTCTGTTGACTTATGTACTACCACTCTATAATTTACCGATTCAACACAGATACAGTTACGGTCGGGCTGGCATGATCCTACTCCGACATTTGACAGGAATCAACATTTTCGGCTCCAAATGTAATTTTGACATGTTCATCAGTACTCTACTCAACCCTGAAGTAAATGTGGTCGTATTGACCGAGACCTGGTTGTATTCCAACTCTGAGAAACTTATTTCCTTGCCGGGCTTCACAGCCCATTTCACATCCAATGATTCATACA
Organism: Galendromus occidentalis; assembly: GCF_000255335.2. NCBI lineage: Eukaryota > Metazoa > Arthropoda > Arachnida > Mesostigmata > Phytoseiidae > Galendromus > Galendromus occidentalis. The sequence continues at coordinate 15,713 of NW_003803680.1, forward strand.
GAGCGGGAGGTGTGGCGGTGCTGATCAGGGACGATTTCCCGTCGGTCAAGGTTGCGGTGGGAGTGATGGCATGTGATCTGGCACTGGTCGAGGTGATGGTCGGTAAGTCTAAGCTGCGCATGGCCTGCATATATCGTTCACCCAGTGAGAGCGTCTCGGACCTGTGCATCTTCATAACCTATGATATGGTGGAGATCATTCGAGAACTCAAGAAAGTGGCAGACAGCGTGCTCGTTGGCGATCTCAATATCTGCTTATTCTCCCGAACTTAATTGGCCGACGCGTACCGAGAGATGCTGTGCTCTCATGGATTCCAGACTCCGAATGACAATACCCCTACCCGTGTCTGCGGCAACTCGGCAACCCTAATCGATCATGCTTTCGCCAGATTATCACAACTTACGATGCGAGATTTTTCGGTGACGGACTCGATGGGGGTCTCCGATCACTCCCTTCTGGAACTAGAGCTGGGTTACGGAGATGCTCCCTCGATCGAGAGTCACTACAGTCACCCGAGAAAGAGTGGGGGAATCGACGGACTACCGGGCCGTATGTTCAGTAAATGCTCGTACATCCTCGCAAATCCTATCCACAATCTGACACCTTCGATCTTCCAGTCTTGTTCGTATCCCGAGGCTCTTGAAACGGCCCTGCTGCATCCCATCCACAAAGCTGGATCGCTCTCAGCCATCTCGAACTTCAGGCCTATTTCTCTCCTCCCTATCACCAACAAGATTGTTGAATCATTCATGACGAACCAGATCACTCATTATGTCGAATCGAATGGGATGCTGAGTGATAATCAGTTTGGTTTCCGGAGCGGGAGAAGCTGTGAGGATGCGGCTCTGAGGCTGATCGAACGACTAGTCATCGCGTCTGACCAAGACCTCAGCTCGATCGTCATCTTTTGCGATATAAGCAAGGCTTTCGACTCCGTCGACCATTTTCTCCTCCTGGCTAAACTCTCGATACTGGGTTTCAACGGGCCCTCGTACGATCTCCTGTGCTCCTACCTCCGTGGCCGCAGACAAGTCTTAAGACACCAAGGGGTCGTCAGCCTTCCACAATGCATCCAAGGTGGCGTTCCACAGGGTTCAAACGTGGCCCCCATCCTCTTCTCATTATTTCTCAACGATCTGCTCTCCGAGGAACTGGGCGGCACGGTGATCTCATTCGCAGATGACACCACGCTGTTACTGTCGCACAGTGATCCCTATCAGCTATCACTTCAGGCCTCGCGCGCCATCAGTCAACGAATAGATGAGGCGGAATGGCCTGACCTTGAATGCCTCAAGGACGAAATTCATCCGATTCGGGAGGCAGCCCGTGGGTTCTCCGATTCGTATTCATGCGTCTCATTGCCGCGCCAGCCCTCAGTGCCTATGTCCTACGATTGAGCGAGTAGCCTGTCACCGATTCCTTGGCCTCCAGATGGATGCCGATCTGAGTTTTAGGTCGCATACCGAGAGCGTCTGCTCTAGACTCCGATCTGGTATCGCCGTCCTCTCGCAAATGGGACGTATCTGTTCTGTATCGCTCAGGAGATCCGTCTACTTAGCGTTAGTGGAGTCTCATGTTAGATACATGCTCCCAGTATATGGGGGGACATTTGACTATCTGATCTCAAAAATCCACAGGTTGCAGAAAAAAGCGGTCCGCTTGGTGGTTAATGCTCGGGCCGACGCTCATGCGGCGCCCATATTCCCCTCGCTGGGTATCCTAGATGTCAAACAGCTATACGCAGTGTCACTGTTTCTCAGACTTGGTACTAGACTTTCGATTTTGCCGAGACCGGACCACGATCATCTCACTCGACTAAAAACCACCGGCCATCTCTCCTGCTCAAAGATCTCTAAAACGCGTAACAGGAAATCTCCACTACCGAACCTGACTGAGCTATACAACCGTCTCCCTGATGAGCTCAGGAATTACCTAGATAACTTCTATGTTTGTCACCCGAAATTCATCAAATCCGCCCTGAAAGGGCACTATGCTAAGACCACGTACGAAGTCCTTTCCTCCTCTCTCAACTAGTTTCCCCACCGGCATGCTCGACACCCCCTCCCCCCCCGCCCGAAAGCCCATTCACCCATAACTGTGTGAACGCACAAACTTTTCCGTGTGACTGTAACACGGGCTCTAGGCCCACAGCAGGCACGAGATGCCATACTATGTTTGTTCTGGTGAATAAATCTAATTATTATTATGAAAAAAAAATAGAACAGATGACCCTCTATTATACCCAGTTGCAAAGCTGCAAATCGGTACTCAAGATAAAATCTCCGTAAGGATGAATCGCGTATCATTACACAAACCATCTTTCACGTCTAAATACCTCAACAGCAAAACAACACATCCTGTTTTCTGTTGGGATAAATGAGTGCTACTGACTAATTGCTCCAAGTATTTCACTGGTAATAGCGTTCTTTCGGTTACGCGTCTTAATCACCGCGTTGCTTATGTTTCACCAGAGCAATTTGATGTAATTGGATATAATGATCGTCAGTGTTCTTTTGTCTAAAATAGCCCTTTGCCTCCCTATATAAGCTGTCTGAAATAAAGTGTTAAACACAGATCAGTCTGTCACCCGCATCCAGTTGCCTTGTTATTCTAGAGACCTGCTTCCCTAGACTTCACCCGCTCCGCTGCTGCTCCAATCACTGTGCTACCCAACTTCAATTCATCCGAACTGAGCCCCTGCCGACTGAAACCCACTCAGTGTGCTCAACACAGGACAACTCCTAACAGGGTTTTGCCAACATTCGTTATCTGCACGATACTCAAAAAGGACTCAGTTTGTTCTGCAACAGCGAGGTGAGTGATAGACCTCAACTCTAGAATGCCACCGCAAGAGACTACAGCGATTACGCTGAACGTCGACGGAAACGATGCCCCGAAGATACGGTTCAACCCTGCGCTCGTCCTCCGAGATGATGGCGCCAACTACCTCACGTGGAAGACTCTTGTACCTGGACTCATGCAAGCAGAAACATACGCGTGGGAAGTCATCACCGAGAAGATCGTACCAGATGAAGATGCTACAAAGAACGCTAAGTACATCACTGGAAACCGTAACGCTCGCACTGTCTTTTTCAACATCGTCAACCCAAACATCATACTCGAACTCTTCTATGGTGACTCTGAGACAGTCAGTGCCGTCGTCATGTGGACCAAAATCAAGGATCACTTCCTTCACTCCACTGGTGTGTTCAAACAACAAGCGCTGGACAATTGGCTCAACTACGAATACAACGAATCCCTCAGCGCTCAAGAAAACATTCAACGCTACAAGTCCATAACCTACGGCCTGACTGAAGTCGGAGAATCACTGAGCACATCTGTTCTAGTGACAAGGTTAGTAGGCTCACTACCTAATACCTGGTCCTCCTTCAAGCAATCCTGGACTTCCAGACCAAGCACTGATCAGGATTTGGAAACACTCTATGGGCTCATAAAGAATGAGGTTCGACGTCAGAAGACTGAAAACGGAGACGTGAATGATGTGACCGTCCTCATGGCAAGGACACACATAACTAAGAAAAGACGGCGACCATCCAGGCAACAGTTTCAAAGGCAACTCACCAACTCCCGGAGAATGCAGTCCTACTCCAGAACCACGGAGTTAAGATGCTGGACTTGCAACGGAGTTGGGCATTCCTCCAGGTTCTGCACCAAGAAAAGACCTCAGAAGAGAGCACCGAAAGGCAAACAAGAAGGAAAACCTGAGGCGAACGTGGCAAGAGTTTTTCTGACCGAAAACTCTAAAGAAACAAAGGGAAGTAAATCTGATGGCCGAGTCCATTTCATTGTTGACTCAGGCAGTTCTCACCACGTTCTCAACTGACCGGAGTTTCTTCACTGATCTCGACCCTGTGCCGTCATCTCGAGAAGTCAAGCTCGGCAACAACAGTATCCTGACAGCACACGGATCCGGTGTTGCATTGCTGACTGTACGACGCAGAAACAAATCGGTGAATATCAAACTTCGAGATGCTCTATACGTCCCGGACATGAATACTAATTTGATATCTGTCAGCAAATTGACAGAGTGTGGCTACAAAGTCTCTAATGAATCCTGAGAGGACCCTGATCTCAACCGGTCAAGGTAGGGCAGTCGCTGAATGTAAAGAAGGACTTTATATTCTCGACATCGACAAAGGTGGACCCAAGTGTCTGCAGACCACAAGCTATAGCTCCAAAGCCACGGTAAGCTTAAAAGCTGTTCACGAAGCCCTTGCGCACTTGAATAAAAAGAAGATTGAAGACACCTTGAACCGAGAAGGAATCGAATATGATGACGACTTCCTCAACTGT